>NW_027506887.1:1552880-1852880 GCF_052324685.1 Brachyhypopomus gauderio
TTGCTGGCGTCAAGGCCAGCGGCCTGGGGAGAGAGATTTAAGTCTGACCTGTTGCACGAGTGTGCACACACCCACACATGCACACACGTGCGCTCCCACACGTGCACTCGCACATGCAGGAACAACTACACATACGTACTTTGAAGTCTTTTTCCTGTTTATTTCTCCTGCTGAATTTATTTACATCCATGAGAGTTTTAACCTTTGTAGTGCAAAACCCAATCTCTTTCTACTTCATCTTAATGAGCTGTGATCTACCAGAGCAGTTCTTTCTGTACATGTAATAGCTCTCAGGTACAATTAACCCAGTCCAGGAACCAGTTCTCAAGCCCTGAACTCTAATAGCCTGGTTTGATCTTCCACTTTAAGAGGAGCGCTGTTGGTACAGTGAGAGGTCTTACAGCCCTGAGTGTCTACAGACACTACTGCTGTTGCATTTGGGTTAGAGGCAGTAGTGTCAGAGTACTGCAGATTCAGAAATGTGTGACCCTTACTGGAAACATTTTGAGGTTCTGGTTGGGGATGAAACCAGAGGGAGAGAGAGGGAGAGAGAGGGAGAGAGGGAGAGAGAGGGAGAGAGGGAGAGAGGGAGAGAGGGAGAGAGAGAGAGAGAGAGAGAGAGAGAGAGAGAGAGAGAGAGAGAGAGAGAGAGAGAGAGACTTCAAAATCGTTAGCAACTTAGCATGATGAAATTCAACCTCTTCCAAATGTCACTTCATCTTGTCCTGTAGACATAACCTTCTTCAAAAGTCTTCTCAGAATCTCCTGTTCAGTTCCATCTGAGTATCTCAGCTCAGACTCACTTGCTACCTTAACTGAGAAAAGTAGTTATCCTATCTTAAAATAAATAGTGAAAAAGCATCATACCTGAGACAAGACCAACACCATTTGCATTTTTTAATTTAAATGCATCTACAGTTTACATCACTGTGTACATGTATTTCTACTTTTCTTACAAATTCATGTATGCTCCTTTTTGTTTTTATGCCTTTTTGTGTTATTTATTGTCTTATAAATAAAGGTAGACCGATTTAATGCACAGATCTTCCTATGAGACAACACACACACACACACACACACACACACAGATATTCACTGTGCTGAACAGCACAACACTGTAAATCTGTGCCAGCTTTCATCCACAGAAGTCTCCAAGACGTTGGGTGTCTTGTGTGAGAAGGAGTGAGAGTGAGGGGGTGATGGAGAGACTAAGATAAATGGGGGGGAGGGAGAGAGAGAGAGAGAGAGAGTGCAAAAAAGAGGGAGCGTGAGATGGAGAGTCTTCCAGCTGAATTCTGTACACTGCAAATATGATCCAAGGTAAAGTGAGCAGCTGTCCTGTTACACATTTCTTGTACATATTCAAACCTGTGGTCCAAAACAAAAGTCAACATTGGTTTCCATTCTACACCTGTTTTGTTACCCCTGGGAGTTCAGCACGTGTCGTCCTGAGTGGGTGTCGTCCTCAATGAACTCCTGTTTGTTTTTGAGGACCAGCGAACTCACCCAGCCACGCCCATGCCTATCCAAAACACAGGCCACCATTTTGAGTGATAGTTGTTGTTTTTTATTTTGTGTCCTGCGTCTTATGGCAGCATGCTTTGACTGAGAATTAGGCTAGACTGGCCTGAAATGGCCACTTTTCTATAAATACTCAGCAGCAAAGAGTGTCTGAGTGGCCTCGTACTGCTGAATTGCTTCTAATTATTATTGCTGTAGTCTGGAGAGGAGAGGGGAGGCACCTGAGGCTTTGTGGTGGAGGAGGTGACGCTGTGGTAGCACTGAGGTGCTCAGGTTGCAGCGTCACTGGGCCTCTCCCACCTGCCCCCACTGCTCATTAGGATTTAATAATTCCCCAGCAATATTGCACACGCGCACACACACGTGCATCCACAGAGGCACATGCACCCACACACAACACACATGGCAATGTGCGGAGTCATGACATGCAGGGCACGTTTCAAAAAAGAGCCCAGAACAAAGGGACAGGTAGGTGTGTGTGTGTGTGTGTGTGTGTGTGTGTGTGTGTGTGTGTGTGTGTGTGTGTGTGTGTGTGTGTGATATGCCAGACCAGACAGGTGATGGGGCTTTGATCTCTTCTCCAAAGCGAAACTCTCTCTCTTCGTTTTCTCTCTCTCTCATATGTGACATCTGTGTGAGTGGAATTGGATTTCAGAGTCCCTTGTGGCTTGCTGGTTAATGCATCTCCTGTACTTACCATAAGGACCTGTGCAGAAGGATCAGGAAACAGAAGAAGAAGAAAAAAAGAGCAAGAAAGGAGAGGGGGAGAGGGAGAGAATGGCATGGCTGATGAGCACAGAGGGAGTTGCTGAGGGAGGCACGAGGAGACCTTCCTCCCTTTTTGTCTCTCAGAGGAGTAAAAGCCAGCAAGGCTGAGCTGCTGGCCTGAGCTGAGGTCCCAAGCCTCCTAGGCCTCTAGGATCCAGAGTACTGCTTTCTTCCTCCCAGAAGTTTGACTTCATAAAGGCTACCAGAGTGCCCTTAACTTCAGGGTTTCCTGTCTACGGAAGATCCCCCCCCCCCCCCCCCCCCCCCCCCCCCTCTCTCTGTGTTTTTGTGTCTGTCCGTCTGCCTGTCTCTCTTGCTCTGTGTCTTTCTCTCATGGCTGTCCTGTTTTTGGAGAGCCCCGCACAGCTTTCCTTTAAAGGCCGTGGTGTAGTGACGGGCGCCAGGATCGTGCGTTTCATATTGGCTGGGCCGCTACAAACCACTGTGCTGATTGGTGACACCAAGCGGCATTACGGGCGTGCTGGGTGTTCATGTGGTGAAAACCACAGGGCACCTGAGCAAGAGTCGAAGCATTCTCACTGTCTGGAAAGGCAGCAGCTCCTACCTGCGACCGGACGCTTCCCGTCTGATTCACCGCGGTGGTGCCGGTCAAAGTGCAGCTTCACAGCCGTTGTTATGTCTAGTCTGAGAGCGAGGAGCAGACTATACGCACCGATGCTTTCTGGCCTCCTCGGCATGAATCTCAGGAAATGTGACGAGGATGAGTGGAGAGGTCTGCTGCTCGTAGCGCTGAGTCACCGCTCCAGATACCGCTCGCTGGAGGACATTGTTCCAGGCAGCAGGCGGGCATGACGCGGGGAGTTCTGGAAGCTTCTTTGAGTCACTGCAGTGGCATTTGGCTTCAGCCAAGCTTAGCTGGGGACTATTCTGGATTTCTCTAGAACATCCTGATTCATGTGTGCAGCACCATCTGAGGTGTTCACAAGGTGGGTGGTGGGGGAGAGGTGTCGGAAATGGTCATGCTAAATTGCTTGTATGTTTAATTTAGAAGAACAGTCATGACCATTTGCTGTCTTTTTTCTAGACCCTAAAGCTAACTGCTAATAAGCTCTCTTCACCATGAGTGCTGGGCAGCGGTGGCCGCCTCTGACATTGAGGCAGAAGCATAACAACAGCTCTTCCTCAAAGGTTAAATCTCCCATTCTGTTTAATCTGATTGGCAACTGAAGCAAAACCCCTGATCTCAGTGTGGTTCAATTGATCCACTGGGACCCAGAAGGTTCATTAAGGCACTGTGATTGGCAGGTGGGATTGGCCCTGTGCTCCCAGGAGAAATTCTGATTGGATGGCTTTAGTAGCACCATGAAGGAGAGGCTACTGATATTTTCTGATTAGTGGATGGAGGCAATTCTGACTCAATGTGCTGTGAATTCTATGTGATCAAATGCAGTGAGACGGCAGGGTAGTGTAGGGGCGGGGCAGTTGGGGCAGGGCAGTGGGAGGTGTCTTTAACACAAGCGGCTGCAGTGAGACACAATAATCACTACATTAATAATGAGAAATGGTCTCGTCTTTGACAAAAAAAAACACAGTTGAGAGTTGACCTGTGATTAAAGAAAAAGAAGAGTATGTCTTCTGATTTAAAAGTAGTTTAGCCACAGTTTGTTATATGCTTTTCATCACCATTTTCACTCTGGACTCCAGACTCTCCCCTTATGAGGTGAAATGCTGACGCTGTGATTCGGATATGAGCAGAGGGTGGAGAGTTTTCTACTGAGTGGTGTTGGAGGGTGGAGATGAGCAGAGGGTGGAGCGTTTTCCACTGAGCGGGGTCCACAACAGGCCTCTTCATTGCCAGGGTAAACAGATCGGAAACATCTGTTGGCAGCTGCCTTTGGAATGTTTGCTCTCCTCCTCCTCCTCCTCCTCCTCATCATCATCATCATCATCATCATCCTCTATCCATTTCTCCTTTTCTGTCTCGCCTTTATTGGCCTGCGGCAGGCTTCGAGTGGCCATCATCATTATAGTCATCATCATCATCGTTCCCACAAGTCGTCATATCATCTGAAGGGCTTTAAAATGGGTTGTTTACATTGGTTCAGTCTTTGAAAAGCTTTTTTCCGTCTGTGCGTATTCCTCTCATTCCCCTTCATCTTTTTTTGTCTTTCCCTCTATCGCTTCATTCTCTCTCCACTTCTCTCACTCTTCTGTTTATCTTCCTTTCATTCTTTCTTGTCATTTCTACTTCTCACTGTATTCGTGGGATTGATGGAACCACTGGTGTGCCACAACCCAGAATGTGTGTGAGAACCATCACTGTACGCCATTCTCCAATCAGAAGCAAGCTCCACACTGTGCTTTTCTGCATGCTGCATTGTGGCGTCCTCGTCCTCTGTGTTTGAGTAATGTTTGAGTTTTTTGTGAATTATCCTCAGATGTGCAACATCTCTTTCATTTCCACTCCTGTCTTCTCCACAACAATGTCACACTCCTGTGAATACAGTGTTCTCCGGCCCACGCCTCTGCGAGTACAACATTCTCTGACTCGTGCGTTCTCTGACTCGTGTTCTTTGACTTGCGGTCCTGCAGTGTTCTGATCCGCTTGGAGTTCCTGTGCTTCCTCCCTGTTAATAAAGCACAGACACACAGAGTGTACTGTAAGCTTTGCCAAGAATTCTAGTCCTGCCAAGCCATGTGGGTGCGTGTGCGTGCGTGCGTGCGTGTGCGTGCGTGCGAGCGTGTGTGTGCGTGCACGTGGCTTTTCTCTCTAGGCTGAGTCCAGCTGTGGTTTCAGGCAGTCCGTCTCTCTCAGTCTGAAAAAGGAAACCCTGGTGTGCATCATGACCAAGAAAGGACAGTCCAACTCTGCATGAGGACCCCCACCTCACTCACACCCACCTGCTCACCCACTCATGCACCTACAGCACAGCAGGGGTGGAGGCATCCTTGAGTGTGTGCTTCAGGACACTGAACCCAGAGCCTCTGGCATGCAGCCTCTGTGCACCCTCTGCATGACCACGGTACCCCCCATTTTATATATCATGGTAGGGAACAAAGGGTGAAGAGTTAAAGAAAGAAAGGAACAAAAAAGGACAAAGTATAGGTAAGGTATAGATACAGAGTAGATATAGGTGCAGTATAGGTAAGGTATAGATACAGAGTAGATATAGGTGCAGTATAGGTAAGGTATAGATACAGAGTAGATATAGGTGCAGTATAGGTAAGGTATAGATACAGAGTAGATATAGGTGCAGTATAGGTAAGGTATAGATACAGAGTAGATATAGGTGCAGTATAGGTAAGGTATAGATACAGAGTAGATATAGGTGCAGTATAGGTAAGGTATAGATACAGAGTAGATATAGGTGCAGTATAGGTAAGGTATAGATACAGAGTAGATATAGGTGCAGTATAGGTAAGGTATAGATAAGGAGTAGATATAGGTGCAGTATAGGTAAGGTATAGGCATGGTGCAGATAAATTATAGGTATGGTGCAGGTAAGGTGTAGATAGGTAAGGCATAGGTATGGTACAGGTATGGTATAGGTAAGGTATAGGTATGGTACAGGTACGTTATAGGTATGGTACAGGTACGGTATAGGTACGATATAGGTATGGTACAGGTACGGTATAGGTATGGTACAGGTATGGTATAGGTATGGTACAGGTACGGTATAGGTATGGTACAGGTAAGGTATAGGTATGGCACAGGTATGGTACATGTACGGTATAGGTATGGTATAGGTATGGTACAGGTATGGCACAGGTATGGTACAGGTAAGGTATAGGTATGGCACAGGTAAAGTATAGGTATGGTACAGGTAAGGTATAGGTATGGTACATGTACGGTATAGGTATGGTAAAGGTATGGTATGGTACAGGTATGATATAGGTGTAGTACATGTACGGTATAGGTATGGTACAGGTATGGTACATGTACGGTATAGGTATGGTACAGGTATGGTACAGGTATGGTATAGGTATACCATACCTGCAGTATAGGTATGCAGTACAGGTATGGTACATGTACGGTACAGGTATGGTATAGGTATGGTACAGGTATGGTACATGTACGGTATAGGTATGGTATAGGTATGGTACAGGTATGGTACATGTACGGTACAGGTATGGTACAGGTATGGTACAGGTACGGTACATGTACGGTATAGGTATGGTACAGGTATGGTACAGGTACGGTACAGGTATGGTACAGGTATGGTACAGGTATGGTATAGGTATGGTACAGGTATGGTACATGTACGGTACAGGTATGGTACAGGTATGGTACAGGTATGGTATAGGTATGGTACAGGTATGGTACAGGTATGGTACATGTACGGTATAGGTATGGTACAGGTATGGTACATGTACGGTACATGTACGGTATAGGTATGGTACAGGTATGGTACAGGTATGGTATAGGTATGGTACAGGTATGGTATAGGTATGGTACAGGTATGGTACATGTGCGGTATAGGTATGGTACAGGTATGGTATAGGTATGGTACAGGTATGGTATAGGTATGGTACAGGTATGGTACAGGTATGGTATAGGTATGGTACAGGTATGGTATAGGTATGGTATAGGTATAGTACATGTACAGTATAGGAAACAAACACAGCAGGTTCATTTCTGTTGTACTACTCCTACATTATCACTTTAAAGTGCATTGATAGCATAGTACTGTGTTTTAGACCTTTAGTGTTGGGAATATCAAGTGGGATTGAGTGGGTCACAGACAGGCACTTGCTTTTTGATCTTCTCTTTATTCAGTTATGAGTACAAGATGTCAGAGTCCATTTTGTAGAAGAGAAATTACTTTAACAGCTGAGCTGGTCATTTTGGATCATGTTTTTCTGCTCCTACTCTAACCCCCCTAACCCCACATTCATTTTAGTAGTGTCTCCTCTACCATAAAGACCCTGTGCTGGTTACTCTCCCTACCCACACTGTCTCCAATTTCATTATCCATTTCCAAGTGAGCTTTATGTTCTCTCTCTCTCTCTCCCTCCTCCTCTCCCTCTCTCCCCCTTTCCCTATCCCTCCACCCATCCCCTCTCTATTTCACTCTCCGTCTCATGAGATGTAAACAGGGAAAGTGAAGTAGAGTAATCTTGCTTCGTTCCACTCCTCATGTGTCGAGGCTGCATGACTGACTGATCATTTCTTCTGCCGTCTGCAAAGTAAATTCCCCCAATTGCCGGGCGTAGAAGCCTTCCAGCGTGGAGGTGGAGTGCCTACACCACTCCATGCCCCTCCTCCACCCATGTCCTCCGTTTCCCTCTCTCTAAGGGATTTGTGAACTGACTGATCACTTCATTTAGCTCTGACATGGGAAAGAATGAGAGAATTCTCTCCCTCTCTCTTCTTTCTTCTTCTCTTCATCTGTTTCATCATCCCATGTGTTTTTTGTTCTGGTCAACACAAGTGTCCCCCCCCCCCCCCCCCCCCCCCCCCTTTTTTTCGTATATCGGGGCTCTTGCCTCAGCTAAACATTGGCTAGCTGAGAAAGGAGCACCATGTAGCCACGGAGACCGCCAGCCCTCCAGCTTCAAAGGACCCAGAGACGAACCACCTCAGTATGTCGCAAATCATGATGTATGCGCTGGCCGTTTTTTAATAATTTGAATGATCGCATTCGAACTGCAGATGGAAAGTGTTGTTGCAGGACTCTGTGTCAGCTCGCCTGGTACGGCATGTGCACACAGAGCTGTAGAGCTGCTGATCTACTGTGTCTGGACCTGCTACTTGCTGCCCGTGTTCCTAAATGAGGCCATTGTCACCTTATGAGTCTCATATGGCCACATGTTTGCGACGAGCATGTTGTAGAGTTTCTAGAACAATCCGTCTGTGTCAGTGCTGGACTTTTTCCCTAAGTCTGCTGTTGCCTGTTGTGTGTTTGTGTACAGAGTCAGGTGTCACCTGGAGGTGCTGGGTACCTCATTCCCTGCTACCCTCTGGGTAAACAGCTGGGCAGATTCAGTGTTGTTTACTGTTCAGTAATATCCTGTGACCAGGCCTGGGGAGATCTGGGTGTAAGGGGTTTTGAATCATTAAACAGCGTGGGGTATGAAAGATCTCCCATCCCATACACTGCACATGAACACACACACGCAAAATGTCTACCACAGGGTCATGTCCCCTGCAGATGTCCTTCGGGGTGAGTTCTTGTGGACTCCTGTGGTGTGTGGTGCAGTGGGCAAAAGGGGCTTGGACCCTCACCAGGGTATTAGACCAATCTTGTCCTGTGGCAAGACCTGGGTCTGTGTGCTCAAGCTTTGTCCTAGATAGATGGACAAATAAATACTTTATTGTTCCCAGAGGGAAATTCTTGAAGGGACCTGGGTCGGTGTGCTATAACCATGTCCTGTGGTGGGACCTGGGTCTGTGCTATAACCATGTCCTGTGGCAGGACCTGGGTCTGTGTGCTCTAACCATGTCCTGTGATGGGACCTGGGTCTGTGTGCTCTAACCATGTCCTGTGATGGGACCTGGGTCTGTGTGCTCTAACCATGTCCTGTGGCAGGACCTGGGTCTGTGTGCTCTAACTTTGTCCTGTGACGGGACCTGGGTCTGTGTGCTCTAACCATGTCCTGTGATGGGACCTGGGTCTGTGTGCTCTAACTTTGTCCTGTGACGGGACCTGGGTCTGTGTGCTCTAACCATGTCCTGTGGCAGGACCTGGGTCTGTGTGCTCTAACTTTGTCCTGTGGCGGGACCTGGGTCTGTGTGCTCTAACTTTGTCCTGTGACGGGACCTGGGTCTGTGTGCTATAACCATGTCCTGTGGCAGGACCTGGGTCTGTGTGCTCTAACCATGTCCTGTGATAGGGCCTGGGTCTGTGTGCTCTAACCATGTCCTGTGATGGGGCCTGGGTCTGTGTGCTCTAACCATGTCCTGTGACGGGACCTGGGTCTGTGTGCTCTAACCATGTCCTGTGATGGGACCTGGGTCTGTGTGCTCTAACCATGTCCTGTGATGGGGCCTGGGTCTGTGTGCTCTAACCATGTCCTGTGACGGGACCTGGGTCTGTGTGCTCTAACCATGTCCTGTGATGGGACCTGGGTCTGTGTGCTCTAACCATGTCCTGTGACGGGACCTGGGTCTGTGTGCTCTAACCATGTCCTGTGACGGGACCTGGGTCTGTGTGCTCTAACCATGTCCTGTGATGGGACCTGGGTCTGTGTGCTATAACCATGTCCTGTGGCAGGACCTGGGTCTGTGTGCTCTAACCATGTCCTGTGATGGGACCTGGGTCTGTGTGCTCTAACCATGTCCTGTGACGGGACCTGGGTCTGTGTGCTCTAACCATGTCCTGTGATGGGGCCTGGGTCTGTGTACTCTAACTTTGTCCTGTGGCAGGACCTGGGTCTGTGTGCTCTAACTTTGTCCTGTGACGGGACCTGGGTCTGTGTGCTCTAACCATGTCCTGTGATGGGACCTGGGTCTGTGTGCTCTAACTTTGTCCTGTGGCGGGACCTGGGTCTGTGTGCTCTAATTTTGTCCTGTGATGGGACCTGGGTCTGTGTGCTATAACCATGTCCTGTGGCAGGACCTGGGTCTGTGTGCTCTAACCATGTCCTGTGATGGGACCTGGGTCTGTGTGCTCTAACTTTGTCCTGTGGCGGGACCTGGGTCTGTGTGCTCTAATTTTGTCCTGTGACGGGACCTGGGTCTGTGTGCTCTAACCATGTCCTGTGACGGGACCTGGGTCTGTGTGCTCTAACCATGTCCTGTGATGGGACCTGGGTCTGTGTGCTCTAATCATGTCCTGTGATGGGACCTGGGTCTGTGTGCTCTAACCATGTCCTGTGACGGGACCTGGGTCTGTGTGCTCTAACCATGTCCTGTGATGGGGCCTGGGTCTGTGTGCTCTAACTTTGTCCTGTGACGGGACCTGGGTCTGTGTGCTCTAACCATGTCCTGTGATGGGACCTGTGTCTGTGTGCTATAACCATGTCCTGTGGCAGGACCTGGGTCTGTGTGCTCTAACTTTGTCCTGTGACGGGACCTGGGTCTGTGTGCTCTAACCATGTCCTGTGATGAGGCCTGGGTCTGTGTGCTCTAACCATGTCCTGTGACGGGACCTGGGTCTGTGTGCTCTAACCATGTCCTGTGATGGGACCTGGGTCTGTGTGCTCTAACCATGTCCTGTGATGGGGCCTGGGTCTGTGTGCTCTAACCATGTCCTGTGACGGGACCTGGGTCTGTGTGCTCTAACCATGTCCTGTGATGGGGCCTGGGTCTGTGTACTCTAACTTTGTCCTGTGGCAGGACCTGGGTCTGTGTGCTCTAACTTTGTCCTGTGACGGGACCTGGGTCTGTGTGCTCTAACCATGTCCTGTGATGGGACCTGGGTCTGTGTGCTCTAACTTTGTCCTGTGGCGGGACCTGGGTCTGTGTGCTCTAATTTTGTCCTGTGATGGGACCTGGGTCTGTGTGCTATAACCATGTCCTGTGGCAGGACCTGGGTCTGTGTGCTCTAACCATGTCCTGTGATGGGACCTGGGTCTGTGTGCTCTAACTTTGTCCTGTGGCGGGACCTGGGTCTGTGTGCTCTAACTTTGTCCTGTGACGGGACCTGGGTCTGTGTGCTCTAACCATGTCCTGTGACGGGACCTGGGTCTGTGTGCTCTAACCATGTCCTGTGATGGGACCTGGGTCTGTGTGCTCTAATCATGTCCTGTGATGGGACCTGGGTCTGTGTGCTCTAACCATGTCCTGTGACGGGACCTGGGTCTGTGTGCTCTAACCATGTCCTGTGATGGGGCCTGGGTCTGTGTGCTCTAACTTTGTCCTGTGACGGGACCTGGGTCTGTGTGCTCTAACCATGTCCTGTGATGGGACCTGTGTCTGTGTGCTATAACCATGTCCTGTGGCAGGACCTGGGTCTGTGTGCTCTAACTTTGTCCTGTGACGGGACCTGGGTCTGTGTGCTCTAACCATGTCCTGTGATGAGGCCTGGGTCTGTGTGCTCTAACCATGTCCTGTGACGGGACCTGGGTCTGTGTGCTCTAACCATGTCCTGTGATGGGACCTGGGTCTGTGTGCTCTAACCATGTCCTGTGATGGGGCCTGGGTCTGTGTGCTCTAACCATGTCCTGTGACGGGACCTGGGTCTGTGTGCTCTAACCATGTCCTGTGATGGGACCTGGGTCTGTGTGCTCTAACCATGTCCTGTGACGGGACCTGGGTCTGTGTGCTCTAACCATGTCCTGTGACGGGACCTGGGTCTGTGTGCTCTAACCATGTCCTGTGATGGGACCTGGGTCTGTGTGCTATAACCATGTCCTGTGGCGGGACCTGGGTCTGTGTGCTCTAACCATGTCCTGTGACGGGACCTGGGTCTGTGTGCTCTAACCATGTCCTGTGACGGGACCTGGGTCTGTGTGCTCTAACCATGTCCTGTGATGGGGCCTGGGTCTGTGTACTCTAACTTTGTCCTGTGGCAGGACCTGGGTCTGTGTGCTCTAACTTTGTCCTGTGACGGGACCTGGGTCTGTGTGCTCTAACCATGTCCTGTGATGGGACCTGGGTCTGTGTGCTCTAACTTTGTCCTGTGACGGGACCTGGGTCTGTGTGCTCTAACTTTGTCCTGTGACGGGACCTGGGTCTGTGTGCTCTAACCATGTCCTGTGATGGGACCTGGGTCTGTGTGCTATAACCATGTCCTGTGGCGGGACCTGGGTCTGTGTGCTCTAACCATGTCCTGTGACGGGACCTGGGTCTGTGTGCTCTAACCATGTCCTGTGACGGGACCTGGGTCTGTGTGCTCTAACCATGTCCTGTGATGGGACCTGGGTCTGTGTGCTCTAATCATGTCCTGTGATGGGACCTGGGTCTGTGTGCTCTAACCATGTCCTGTGACGGGACCTGGGTCTGTGTGCTCTAACCATGTCCTGTGATGGGGCCTGGGTCTGTGTGCTCTAACTTTGTCCTGTGACGGGACCTGGGTCTGTGTGCTCTAACCATGTCCTGTGATGGGACCTGGGTCTGTGTGCTATAACCATGTCCTGTGGCAGGACCTGGGTCTGTGTGCTCTAACCATGTCCTGTGACGGGACCTGGGTCTGTGTGCTCTAACCATGTCCTGTGGCGGGACCTGGGTCTGTGTGCTCTAACCATGTCCTGTGACGGGACCTGGGTCTGTGTGCTCTAACCATGTCCTGTGATGGGGCCTGGGTCTGTGTGCTCTAACCATGTCCTGTGACGGGACCTGGGTCTGTGTGCTCTAACCATGTCCTGTGATGGGGCCTGGGTCTGTGTGCTCTAACCATGTCCTGTGATGGGACCTGGGTCTGTGTGCTCTAACCATGTCCTGTGGCAGGACCTGGGTCTGTGTGCTCTAACCATGTCCTGTGACGGGACCTGGGTCTGTGTGCTCTAACCATGTCCTGTGGCGGGACCTGGGTCTGTGTGCTCTAACCATGTCCTGTGACGGGACCTGGGTCTGTGTGCTCTAACCATGTCCTGTGACGGGACCTGGGTCTGTGTGCTCTAACCATGTCCTGTGACGGGACCTGGGTCTGTGTGCTCTAACCATGTCCTGTGATGGGACCTGGGTCTGTGTGCTCTAACCATGTCCTGTGATGGGACCTGGGTCTGTGTGCTCTAACCATATCCTGTGATGGGACCTGGGTCTGTGTGCTCTAACTTTGTCCTGTGACGGGACCTGGGTCTGTGTGCTCTAACCATGTCCTGTGACGGGACCTGGGTCTGTGTGCTCTAACCATGTCCTGTGACGGGACCTGGGTCTGTGTGCTCTAACCATGTCCTGTGATGGGACCTGGGTCTGTGTGCTCTAACCATGTCCTGTGATGGGACCTGGGTCTGTGTGCTCTAACCATGTCCTGTGATGGGACCTGGGTCTGTGTGCTCTAACTTTGTCCTGTGACGGGACCTGGGTCTGTGTGCTCTAACCATGTCCTGTGATGGGACCTGGGTCTGTGTGCTCTAACCATGTCCTGTGATGGGACCTGGGTCTGTGTGCTCTAACCATGTCCTGTGATGGGACCTGGGTCTGTGTGCTCTAACTTTGTCCTGTGACGGGACCTGGGTCTGTGTGCTCTAACCATGTCCTGTGATGGGACCTGGGTCTGTGTGCTCTAACCATGTCCTGTGATGGGACCTGGGTCTGTGTACTCTAACCATGTCCTGTGATGGGACCTGGGTCTGTGTGCTCTAACCATGTCCTGTGATGGGACCTGGGTCTGTGTACTCTAACCATGTCCTGTGATGGGACCTGGGTCTGTGTGCTCTAACCATGTCCTGTGATGGGACCTGGGTCTGTGTGCTCAAGCTTTTCTGTAATTCTATTTTCTCTTGAACTTTCTTTTTTTATCAGGCTAAAGACTTAGTCAGACATTCACTCACTTTGTGCATGTGTGTGTGTGTGCGTGTGCGCATGTGTATGCATGAGAACAGTACTTCTAAAGAAGAGAGTTTTCACCCTTTCTAGTGTCTGTGTGACCCTACTAATCTGCAGGGCTGCCAAGACATGATTGGCAGAGATGTTAATGGGGTGGTACGGGGAAGTAGGCAGTAGTGAGGGGTAGTTAGGGGGAGGCTAGACAGCAGGGCAGCTTGATGGGCTTGGGGCAGGGGGCAGGGGAAGTGTTACACTCACACACTTACATGCTTGCATGACTTTAATGCCTCTCTCTCTCTCTCTCTCTCTCTCTCTCTCTCTCTCTCTCTCTCTCTCTCTCTCTCTGCCCCTCCCTCCCTCCTGTGCTCTGCCACTTCTCTTGGAGTGGAGGAGGACCATCCCCTCCTGCACTGCCTCTTTCAGCACTTGTCCCACAGAGAGGTGGTGTTCCTCTCAGCTCTTCACTGTCCACCAGCGTGCAGGGTTTTGTCCATTAAGGAGTTAGTGAGAGCCGTTCCCTGGAGCGGTCATGGGCTGCCATTATCCGTGTTCATCCGTGCCTACCCGTGGTTTATGGTTATCCGTGGTTGTCACATGGAGGGGGTATGTCTTAAAGTTTAGCTTTCTAGCTCTGCCACAGGAAAGGAAGTGGTAAATGATGTCTTGAGTGAAGTGTGTGTATGTGCCTGTGTGTGTGCCTGTGTGTGTCCGTGTGTGTGTCCGTGTTGCTGACACCTACTCCAAATCTTGCATACACACTTGTGTGTCTCTGGCTTGTGTCATTAAAGCAGTACAGTGTTTCACAGCTACGTTAGCCTGTTTTGCTGACGTAGCTTCTGTGGACTAACCACAGCTATTGGCCATGCTGACGCAGGCATTCTGCCGTCCCTGGGTGGTGTAGTCTCTGTGATGGCCCTGTGGGTCGGCCTTGGCTATGGGAAGCCTGCTATTTATGGTAGGTGTTATCAGTTCTGTTAAGATAAACAGATCTTCAACTCCTAACTCATGCCCTCCTCCTCTCTTCTTCCTGTTGTTTCTCACTAGTACATTTGTGACAAGTTTTAGATCATGACTAAGGGGGGAGATTGAGCAAGGGAGAGAGAGAGAAAGAGGGAGGGAGAGTAAGTCAGTTAGGGAGAGAAAGTGAGGGAGAGGGCGAGAGAGAAAGAGGGGGGAGAGTGAGTAAATGAGGGAAAGTGAGTGATAGAGAGAGAGGGAGGTAGAGAGCGAGAGCATAAGCACAAAAGCAACAGAAGCACGGCTGCCGTCTACAATCTCAGCTGTTGTGATTTCGGCTGACTGACAGCACACAAATCCTCTCAGGGCCTCTCAGCTGCCCCTCGCCTCCTGCCTCCTGCCTCCTGCCTCCTGCCCCTCTCTTTTGCAATATTTGTGTCACTGAGGCTGTACCAGGCCTGTAGTACAGCAGGGCAGACACAGCTTGCTATTCCCAGATATATGGTGCCTTACCAGACATGTCGGCAGTCCTCAGATCTTTGGCCTTGCAACCCTGCACCTTACGTGTATTTCTGTCTTGCTATTAACATACCTGGTTCGTTTTGTTAAGCAGGAACCACGAATGTCGTGTGTGGAGAACTGCTGTTCCACTGGGGAGGTCAGCCTCACCCCTAGAGAACCGCTGTCCTACTGGGGAGGTCAGCCTCACCCCTAGAGAACCGCTGTCCTACTGGGGAGGTCAGCCCCACCCCTAGAGAACCGCTGTCCTACTGGGGAGGTCAGCCCCACCCCTAGAGAACCGCTGTCCCGCTGGGGAGGTCAGCCCCACCCCTAGAGAACCGCTGTCCTACTGGGGAGGTCAGCCCCACCCCTAGAGAACCGCTGTCCTACTGGGGAGGTCAGCCCCACCCCTAGAGAACCGCTGTCCTACTGGGGAGGTCAGCCCCACCCCTAGAGAACCGCTGTCCTACTGGGGAGGTCAGCCTCACCCCTAGAGAACCGCTGTCCTACTGGGGAGGTCAGCCTCACCCCTAGAGAACCGCTGTCCTACTGGGGAGGTCAGCCTCACCCCTAGAGAACCGCTGTCCTACTGGGGAGGTCAGCCTCACCCCTAGAGAACCGCTGTCCTACTGGGGAGGTCAGCCCCACCCCTAGAGAACCGCTGTCCTACTGGGGAGGTCAGCCTCACCCCTAGAGAACCGCTGTCCTACTGGGGAGGTCAGCCCCACCCCTAGAGAACCGCTGTCCTACTGGGGACGTCAGCCCCACCCCTACAGAACCGCTGTCCTACTGGGGAGGTCAGCCCCACCCCTAGAGAACCGCTGTCCTACTGGGGACGTCAGCCCCACCCCTACAGAATCGCTGTCCTACTGGGGAGGTCAGCCCCACCCCTACAGAACCGCTGTCCCGCTGGGGACGTCAGCCCCACCCCTACAGAACCGCTGTCCCGCTGGGGAGGTCAGCCCCACCCCTAGAGAACCGCTGTCCCGCTGGGGAGGTCAGCCTCACCCCTAGAGAACCACTGTCCCGCTGGGGAGGTCAGCCCCACCCCTACAGAACCGCTGTCCCGCTGGGGAGGTCAGCCCCACCCCTACAGAACCGCTGTCCCGCTGGGGAGGTCAGTCTTGCCCCAAGCTCCCCGTCAGCCTTGTTTAACTCTAGTGCTAATGGATCACTCTGGATCCAGCTAATCATAGGGTACAGGAGACAAGCTGAAACTAAACATCAGTAGGGATCATGAGGTTCTGTTCTGCTGCTGTTGTCTAGCTCGGTGTGTATGAATATCTCTCTCTGCATGTCTGTCTGCCTCTGATCACAGGTGAGAGATTGGGCATGTAGGGGAATCTTCCATTTACTTGTACTTCTGTCACATATTCATTTGGTAAGAGTGGTGATCACTCTTCCTGGAGTGACTGAGCTGTGTGTCGAGGGGGTCTGGAGTTATCACTCTTCCTGGAGTGACTGAGCTGTGTGTCAAGGGGGTCTGGAGTTATCACTCTTCCTGGAGTGACTGAGCTGTGTGTCAAGGGGGTCTGGAGTTATCACTCTTCCTGGAGTGACTGAGCTGTGTGTCAAGGGGGTCTGGAGTTATCACTCTTCCTGGAGTGACTCTGAGCTGTGTGTCGAGGGGGTCTGGAGTGATCACTTTTCCTGGAGTGACTCTGAGCTGTGTGTCGAGGGGGTCTGGAGTTATCACTCTTCCTGGAGTGACTGAGCTGTGTGTCAAGGGGGTCTGGAGTTATCACTCTTCCTGGAGTGACTGAGCTGTGTGTCAAGGGGGTCTGGAGTTATCACTCTTCCTGGAGTGACTGAGCTGTGTGTCAAGGGGGTCTGGAGTGATCACTCTTCCTGGAGTGACTCTGAGCTGTGTGTCGAGGGGGTCTGGAGTGATCACTCTTCCTGGAGTGACTGAGCTGTGTGTCGAGGGGGTCTGGAGTGATCACTCTTCCTGGAGTGACTCTGAGCTGTGTGTCGAGGGGGTCTGGAGTGATCACACTTCCTGGCGTGACTCTGAGCTGTGTGTCGAGGGGGTCTGGAGTGATCACACTTCCTGGCGTGACTCTGAGCTGTGTTGTCCTTGACTGAAAGAGCTGTAGCGGCTTCAGCTGGATGGCCACACAGGTTTAACACAGCCAGCGAACTTCAGTCTGCCTTGCACACACATGGATACATGCCTGCACAAATGCACACACACATGCCCATAAACACTCTGCAGCTGCATATACAGATTCACCCCACACCACCCACTATTTCTGTGTTTGGTCTGTCACTCTGTGTGCGAGCAAGTCCGTGTTTGTGTGTCTGTATGTGTGCGACTATCTCCTGAACATGTTCCAGGTCTATAAGAGGAGATGTGCTAGAAGAGAGCAGAGAAAAGGGCAGTGAGGAGCCAGACGTGTGGGGCAAGCAGGACGGGATCAGGAGGGAGATGGAGGAGAGGGTTGTGTGGGACCAGAGTAGAGGAGGAACATGGGAGTGAGTGTAAAGTGGAGAGGAGGAACATGGGTGTGAGTGTAAAGAGGAGAGGAGGAACATGAGTGAGTATAAAAAGGAGAGGAGGAACATGGGAGTGAGTGTAAAGAGGAGAGGAGGAACATGGGAGTGAGTGTAAAGAGGAGAGGAGGAACATGAGTGAGTATAAAGAGGAGAGGAGGAACATGGGAGTGAGTGTAAAGAGGAGAGGAGGAACATGAGAGTGAGTATAAAGAGGAGAGGAGGAACATGGGAGTGAGTGTAAAGAGGAGAGGAGGAGCATGGGAGTGAGTGTAAAGAGGAGAGGAGGAACATGAGAGTGAGTGTAAAGAGGAGAGGAGGAACATGGGAGTGAGTGTAAAGAGGAGAGGAGGAACATGAGTGAGTGTAAAGAGGAGAGGAGGAACATGAGAGTGAGTATAAAAAGGAGAGGAGGAACATGGGAGTGAGTGTAAAGAGGAGAGGAGGAACATGAGAGTGAGTATAAAGAGGAGAGGAGGAACATGGGAGTGAGTGTAAAGAGGAGAGGAGGAGCATGGGAGTGAGTGTAAAGAGGAGAGGAGGAGCATGGGAGTGAGTGTAAAGAGGAGAGGAGGAACATGAGTGAGTATAAAGAGGAGAGGAGGAACATGGGAGTGAGTGTAAAGAGGAGAGGAGGAACATGGGAGTGAGTGTAAAGAGGAGAGGAGGAACATGGGAGTGAGTGTAAAGAGTAGAGGAGGAACATGGGTGTGAGTGTAAAGTGGAGAGGAGGAACATGGGTGTGAGTGTAAAGAGGAGAGGAGGAACATGAGTGAGTATAAAAAGGAGAGGAGGAACATGGGAGTGAGTGTAAAGAGGAGAGGAGGAACATGAGAGTGAGTATAAAGAGGAGAGGAGGAACATGGGAGTGAGTGTAAAGAGGAGAGGAGGAACATGGGAGTGAGTGTAAAGAGGAGAGGAGGAGCATGGGAGTGAGTGTAAAGAGGAGAGGAGGAACATGAGAGTGAGTGTAAAGAGGAGAGGAGGAACATGGGAGTGAGTGTAAAGAGGAGAGGAGGAACATGAGTGAGTGTAAAGAGGAGAGGAGGAACATGAGAGTGAGTATAAAAAGGAGAGGAGGAACATGGGAGTGAGTGTAAAGAGGAGAGGAGGAACATGAGAGTGAGTATAAAGAGGAGAGGAGGAACATGGGAGTGAGTGTAAAGAGGAGAGGAGGAGCATGGGAGTGAGTGTAAAGAGGAGAGGAGGAGCATGGGAGTGAGTGTAAAGAGGAGAGGAGGAACATGAGTGAGTATAAAGAGGAGAGGAGGAACATGGGAGTGAGTGTAAAGAGGAGAGGAGGAACATGGGAGTGAGTGTAAAGAGGAGAGGAGGAACATGAGAGTGAGTGTACAGGGGAGCAGCAGTGATGAAGCAGGAGCCTCCAGACACTCGCAGCACACCAGGAACGTGGCCACTTCTTTTATTTCTTGGCACATATGCAGTCCATGTCTGATTCCCTGCTGGCTGCCTCCCACGCACACACACACACACACACACACACACACACACACACACGCACACGTGTTTGTGTGCACACACTAGCATGCGTGCGCGCACACACACACACACACACATACACACACACACACACACACGCACACGTGTTTGTGTGCACACACTAGCATGCGTGCGCGCACACACACACACACACACACACACACACACACACACACATACAGCCCCCCTGTTGCTTTCTCTATTTCCTGTTTGCTCTGTTGTCGCCAATTGATGCTCAGCGTGCACATTACTGGCGTCTCCGGTGACGAGCTGGGATTGTTTCTCTGTATTACTAATTCTGTTAGTTTCAACACACACACACACACTCAACTGCATCAAAAACTGACCGCCACAGAGATGATTTTGTAACACAAAGTGCTAGTTAGGGAGGGACTGGACAACAGCATCTCTACAAAAATACACAGAACACAACAGGATTGACTTTCATAAGCTTAGAATGTTCTAGACTTTCAGATGTTGGATTTGTTAAAATCGTATAAAATGCAGCACAGCTGTGAGGGACACAGAGCAAACACAGATTCCAGCTTCCCTGCTGTTGCTAACTGGAGTCCTCATTTCATTTCATTACATTATTCCTTAGTATTATAATCCCCACTAGGGCAATTGAGCTTCAGCAAAGTTTTAAAATGTAAATGATTAAAAATAGGGAAATTAAGGAAAGTCTTATTTTTTAATTTAAAATCAACAATACCAGCTGTATAACATAAATCTAACATGTATAAAAAATAAACTGTACAAGACATCATGCACGAAGCCAAAACAGGGTTGTGTGGTGGCACAAAGGAACATACCTACTGGTTTTCATTCAGGGCAAAAACTCAGTGTATGACTGAACCACACAGCCCTGTACCACCCAGACTGGGTCTTCTTCACAGACCTTCTGTCCCACAGCTCATTTGTGCTTCTCCACTGTCCCTTTTCCTTTAGATTACTCTTAGCAAATGGAAGAAAATGCTTAAACTGTCCTGCTTAGCCAATATTCATATCTTTAGTACTTTAGAACTTTTTTAAAAAGTCAATGTCTCTTCCAGACTTTTGAGTGTTGTAAGACATTACCTCAGAAAAGAAGCCTTATTTAGATGACATGGCAGTTAATTGCACTGCCAACAGGGGTAAAAAACGTCATCTTGCTGTGAGATTTGACAGACACACACACACCACAGAAAGCTTTGTGGTACCTCTCACCCTGGGAGTTGCCATGCTGAAAATCAGATTGTCAAACAAAAGTGCCTCTTCCTGAAAGCACAAGAGACACTGGGAGACGGGGAGAGGACACTGGGAGACGGGGAGAGGACACTGGGAGACGGGGAGAGGACACTGGGAGACGGGGAGAGGACACTGGGAGACGGGGAGAGGACACTGGGAGACGGGGAGAGGACACTGGGAGACGGGGAGAGGACACTGGGAGACGGGGAGAGGACACTGGGAGACGGGGAGAGGACACTGGGAGACGGGGAGAGGACACTGGGAGACGGGGAGAGGACACTGGGAGACGGGGAGAGGACACTGGGAGACGGGGAGAGGACACTGGGAGACAGAGAGAGGACACTGGGAGACGGGGAGAGGACACTGGGAGACGGGGAGAGGACACTGGGAGACGGGGAGAGGACACTGGGAGACGGGGAGAGGACACTGGGAGACGGGGAGAGGACACTGGGAGACGGGGAGAGGACACTGGGAGACGGGGAGAGGACACTGGGAGACGGGGAGAGGACACTGGGAGACGGGGAGAGGACACTGGGAGACGGGGAGAGGACACTGGGAGACAGAGAGAAGAAATGCCATAGAGGAAGATGAAGTCTGTGACTTATAGGAGAAATGCTATGTGTTTTAATCCCTTAATCCCATTTTAATCCCTTAAGGGCTGGCTGCCATTTTGACGTTTTCTATTTTTCCATATTCCTTCAAGAAATTTTTTTATTGTTCTGTTCCAGTCACACATACTCACACACATACTCACTCTCTCTCTCTCTCTCTCTCTCTCTCTCTCTCTCTCTCTCTCTCTCTCTCTCTCTCTCTCTCTCTCTCTCTCTCTCTCTCTCTCACACACACACACACACACACACACACACACACACACACACACACACACACACACACTTTGTCACACTTCCCCTGTAAATTACATCATTAACTAGAACCCGTGGTTTATTAAAATCCTTGTATTCCCATTGGTCACAGTGGCACACCTGTTCGGGCTGACACACAGTTTCAGTTTCCAACAGCGGTTATCAAATTAGACCATTCATGCCTCCACACACGACTCGTTGTGCTCTCGGAGGGTTGCTACGATCACAGCAACGCCGTCCGGCTAGACGCACAGCGTCTCACTGGCGCACATATGCAGGAATCTAATTAATCATCCCTGGCAGGGGGGTGGTGGGGGCAGGGGTGACCCGGCACTGTGCGTTAGTGTCAGTCTGCCTGTCCAAGCGTGCGTCTGAGGCAGAGCGGTGGAGGAGAGTGGACCGAGAGGCCCGCCAGGGCTGAATGAAAAGGTGAGTTAATTGAGCAAATGAAAATGTGTGTTAAAAGGTGGGTTTGCTTGCTGCGTTGGTCATGTTTGTCATATTAATTAACTTTTGTTGCGTTTGCTGATTTCTTGGTCTGTTTGGTGGGGACTGCTGAAGGATATCTACACCTCCAGCATGCACACACACACACACACATGCACGTTTATGTATGCTGCATCAGTGTAGTATGTGCCTCAGGGAAAGTTTTGGGATGTGGGACCCCGCGAGGTCTGCAACGGACAGCAGGCTGATCAGTGGCTGCAGCACTGCGTGTGATCGGTGATCATAGATCATCCCTCACACGCCACTGCCCAGGGTCAGCAATTGCAGCCAAGCAGCTGGAGGTCAGAGGCTAAGGCAGACGCGTCATATGTCATGTGTCAAGTTAAACTGAGCCTGTCCCAAAGGCATGCCTGTTATCGACTATGGACAGAGTGTGTGTGTGTGTGTGTGTGTGTGTGTGTGTGTGTGTGTGTGTGTGTGTGTGTGTGTGTGTGTGTGTGTGTGTGTGTGTGTGTGTGTGTGTGTGTGTGTGTGTGTGTGTGTGTGTGTGAGAGAGAGAGAGAGAGAGAGAAAGGGGGAGAGAGATTTGACCATTAACACTGTCAATCAGTCTTCATCTCTCTTAGCCAGTGCGATCTGTGCTTCTTTTGGCCAGTGTGGCCTAAAACTGAGAAAAACATTCTTGAGTCTTGAGACACATTGTGAGAACTGAACCCTGACACAGCTGTGCCTCATAGAGATTACACCTCCTACCTTGTAGAGACTACACCTCCTACCTCATAGAGACTACACCTCCTACCTAGAGACTACACCTCCTACCTCATAGAGATTACACCTCCTACATCGTAGGGACAACACCGTCTACCTCAAGCAAAGACCGTCCCTGTGTGTCTGAGTTTTGGGTGTGCATGTGTGTGTGTGTGTGTGTGTGTGTGTGTGTGTGTGTGTGTGTGTGTGTGTGTGTGTTGTGTGTGTACAGGTGTGTGTGTGTACAGGTGTGAATGTCACTGCATAGCATCTCTGTCATTCAGGCTTAAAGGTGATTGTGAAGCAGGTGAAGTGAGCAGGGTTCTGTCTGATCTGGGATCAGATGTGAGAAAAGCATATGAGCTCTTATTAAATCATGCTGTAGTGGTTCAGAATCAGCCACAGGCAATGAATGCAAGGAATATGAAATGATGGTTATCAAAGAGGCAAAATTTGAGCAGAGAGAGAGAGAGAGAGAAAGAGAGACCAAGGAGCAGAAATCTGTGGAAAGGTTTTGAACATCAGGAAACAACAGGAGAACTAGAGGTGATGAAAGGAATGAGGGAGAAAGAGAGTTTGGGCAAGCAGCCAAGCCACCCCAGAGCTGATGAATGATGCTATAATTAAGCATATACACTCTCTCTCTCTCTCTCTCTCTCTCTCTCTCTCTCTCTCTCTCTCTCTCTCTCTCTCTCTCCCTCTCCATCTCTCTCGGTGTCTTTCTCTTCATCTCTCTGTTTCTCTGTCTGTCTCTCTTGGTTTCTTCCTCTTCGTCTCACACACTCTCTTTCTCAACCACAGTGTAGCCTTGGCATAGAGAACACTCCTCCATCATATCATGCCACTAAGACCAACCACAAATGCGCATGCAGACACACGCACATGCATGCACACAAAAGATGACAAGCATTCTTTGGAGGAGAGTGTTCTGTAAAGCACTCTCGTCATCTACAGGCCCGGGCCGCTGAGCAGAGCAGAGAGCCGAGCTGTATGTGTCTGTTGACAGGCTGTCTCAGTCTGAATCAGAGGAGGCCATTTTGACAGTGATGTGACCACAAAATTGGTAAACAGCAGGAGACAGGAGGAGGGGGACACTGAGCGGAGGGAGAGGAAGAGCTGGGTGAGTGGGGGTGAACGTCCCGGGGTGAGAGGGGGAGGCTTAACGTCAAGGGTGTTGAAGAGTGGAAGAAAGAAAGAGAAGTAGGCAGTCGTTCTGTTCCAGCATGTTTGAGGGGTTTGAGAGGCTTTGGGGATGGATGTGTATTGCTGTGTACTTTCATTAGCTCAGTGTTTGCTCAGTCTCTGCAGAGAGGTTTGGGGTAGGGTTCAGTATTTTGGTGGAGGGCTCAGTAGTTTTGGGAGGTTTCAGTGTCTCAGACAGTGTTTCAAAGTTACTGCCACTTGCCATCCGTGTGATTTTCCAGACTGATGATCAAATGCGTGGCTAGCTGACTACGTGATGATGAGTTGCACACACAGGGCTGGGACAACAAGAGGGCATGTGCTGTGGGTGCCAGCTCAGGACACATATGAGCATATTTCTGTGTGTTGAAGGAGCCGCGGGAGCCATCTAACACACGCATACGCACACACACACACACGCAAGAACCATCTAGCACACACACACACACACACACACACACGCAAGAACCATCTAGCACGCACACACACACACCATCTAGCACGCTGCCTGTCAGGCGAGTGGCACAGACTCCCCCGTTGGCCCTAGAAGGGTCTGTTCTCCAGGGCTTGTTTAGCCTGCTGCCTTCACTGAAGGCTGACAGAGCATGGCTCTGTCACATGGTATAACAAAGGAAGTGATTCGTAGAGGTTAATGGTGTGTGTGGGTGTGTGTGTGTGTTGCTCAACACAAATGCACACATCCCAATCTTTCTCCAAACTGCCAAGTTGCTGCACTTCCTGTCGTGATGTCCCACCGTGTGATTGCCCTTTACAGAAAGGCAGTAGATTTCATCCATCTCAGCGCACCACACTCAGACATGACTCAGTGTGCTGGCACTTTCTATTTAATTACATAGTTTAACATATACCATGTGTGATCTTCATAGTTTTAAGGTATTATATTCCTAATCATTTTTATCCTGCTGTAAAATCTTGACACTGTGCAGGCAGTTTGGCAGGACCTCTGTCTAATCTGGACGGAGATCAGTTCCTGGCTCTGAGCGTTGCCCTGATATGCACCATGACAACACAAGTCCAAGCCTGGAGGACTTCCATACTCGCCCTGCCCTAGGAGTCAGAACAGCACAGAGAGCATGACTGGAACTTATGCCTCTGGAAGGCACCCTCCCCTCTCCCCTCTCCACCTCTCTCTCTCACTCTGTTTATCTCTGTCTAGTGTAGTTGAGATCTGCCAGAGAGGGTGTGTGTGTGTGTGTGTGTGTGTGTGTGTGTGTGTGTGTGTGTGTGTGTGTGTGTGTGTGTGTTCTGATTCATATCTGACCTGTGCTGGCGTTTTGCTGGTCTTGCTAATCAATTCAGAGCTTGTTATGCTGATCCTGCTGATTGGCTGTAGCAGGACTGAACAGCACATTGTCTCTGCTGGTGGTGTTGACATTGCACTCTGTGCTCCGTCTCTAACTGAACACAGCCAGTCTGTGTTGGAGTGGACAGGCAGCTCTGGGGTGGACTGCCAGTTTCTCTCCTGCTGCCACATGCATGCCTGAGTGTGTGTTGTGTGTGTGTGTGTGTGTGTGTGTGTGTGTGTGTGTGTGTGTGTGTGCGTGTGTAACTTGGCTGTCCCTGTGTGTGAGTAACACAAGAAAAGTCTGCAGGAATCTAAATGAATACAGCTCCAGCTTTAGAACTCTCCTCAAAAGCTGCCCTTCGTGTCCAGACCAGAGGGGGAGATTGTAGTCACTATACAGGTCATTATTTAATTTCCTTACTTAAAGTCATCATTATCATGCTGCAATTCTGTTGTTAAATGGCGACTGTGAATGTGTTTGTGAATTTGTGGTCTCCCCTGAAACCGCTGCCGTTTTTTCCGCCTTGTGTGAGTCTCCCTGTCGATGCAGGAGATGGAAGAGATAGAAGAGATAGAAGAGATAGAAGAGATGGGCTTCTGTGACTTGGTGCAACTCATATGGGAGAGGACAGGTTATGTTGACCATAACTCACGCACACTCTCACTCTCTCTCTCTCTCTCTCTCTCTCTCTCTCCCTCTGTCTCTAACTTTCTCTCTCTGTCCATCCTTCTGTTCATCTTTGAGCATTGACACGACAGACCCCTGGGACAGTCTCTCTGTCTGTCTGTCTGCCCAATAAAAGCAGGAAAAATAAAATGGCTCCTCTTTGAAGTGGGACAATAACCTCAGACTTGTTGCCCTGTAAAGCCCTTTTCCCCCCCACGTAGTGAATGGCCTGTGCAGGAGAAAAGCAGCGGTCCGTGTGGTTATCTGGAGTTGTCTGTGTGGCCACATTTCTGCTTTTGCCTATGGACAGAAATCGGTTTATCTGTCTTTCTGCAATTAAGAGGCATTACGAGGGAAGGTTGCCTGTAGTCACACCCTAAATCAATATTAAAGCGTATCGTATGGTCAAAAGATTATATTTTTTGCATTGGTCCATTAATTGTGTGTGTGTGTGTGTGTGTGTGTGTGTGTGTGTGTGTGTGTGTGTGTGTGTGTGTGTGTGTGTGTGTGTGTGTGTCAAGGGGGTGATGATGGTTAAATGTTCTCCCTGCCTTTGTGCTGATGTCATCGGAACAAATCTTACCCCCACATGGTACCACATGCAGCTGAACTGCCCTTAAATTCACAAGCACTCCTGCAGTTCCTCCCTGTGGCTAGTTAAATGCTTGGGAATGTTTCTTATGGGCCATAGCAGAGTGACTGAATGAATCACACGAACAGCTTTCTTCCCCCTGCACATAAACTGAAGCCGTCTCCCAGATGAGCTCTGCACAGTTCACTTCAAGGCATTTCACTGCAGTACTGGCCGGACTGCTACTACTACAGCGCTTAAATTTATCTTTGCATAGTCCAGAGTGATTTCTGTTTTGCTTATACCTCTGTATACCTCTCTCTCTCTCTCTCTCTCTCTCTCTCTCTCTCTCTCTCTCTCTCTCTCTCTCTCTCTCTCTCTCTCTCTCTCTCTCTCTCTCTCTCTCTCGGGATGTGTGTGCAGCATGGTAAACACGTACACCTAGGAGCTTATTTGCACCAGAGTGTGTTCACTTCATTTGCAAACAATTAGGACTTCCCCGAACACACACAAGAGAGTTCCCTGTGTCTCAGAGGAATGACTGAATTATTCATAATGAAAGAGGCTGAGCTGAAGCATTGTTGAAGCATTGTTGAAGCCTGCAATGATGGCTCAGCTGTGGTCGTTCTGTCGGGAGCTGTCTACTCACTACACACCACACACCCCACACTAATCTCCTGCTGTCTACTCACTACACACCACACACCCCACACTAATCTCCTGCTGTCTACTCACTACACACCACACACCCCACACTAATCTCCTGCTGTCTACTCACTACACACCACACACCCCACACTAATCTCCTGCTGTCTACTCACTACACACCACACACCCCACACTAATCTCCTGTCGCCTCCGTGGCAATTGCACGCACGCGCACGCACTCACACACTCACATACACACACACACATACACACACACACATACACATTTATTTCCATTTTCTCATTTTACTTCAAATTAAGCGGTTTTCCTTTCCAAATTACACTATTACGCCAAACTGTTCCACTCTCCTTGCGTCTCAGACACCATGTGAGCTCAGCTCCTCCCCCTTGCAGAATGTTCTGGAGGTCAAGGCTGAGATTGCAGAGTCTTTTGCTCAGACACAATCCTCCTGCAGCTCAGTAATGGAGCAGTGATGGAGGCTGCAGGCTGAGTCATCTCTCTAGAGTCAGTGCCCTCTCTAGCCAAATTACCTCCAGCTACTGTCAGCAGAAGGAGCATAAACTCCAAGGGCTGAGTCACAGTCACCGGGGCTCAGACTCTCTGTTACTGAGAGCTCACAAAATGTCCTTACTGCACAATATTATGGGTCATGGGTTTGTCTTTCGTATTGTCTTTCTCTCTGTGTTTTTCTCAGTCACTTTCTGTATCCATTCATTAAATTTCAATTCAACATAACTTCATTTCTCAGGTAAAGTGTTGCCATAGGACAGAAAAAATGGCACTTTCACATTAAGAGCAGTGGCTGTATTAACTGGATACAGAGGGCACATTAATGAACGACATCTATGGTGGTATTTTGCACAAAGAAAAAAAATTCTAGACTAAATTTCAGTGCCAGAGGTGACTGGCCTTGTGTGTGTGTGTGTGTGTGTGTGTGTGTGTGTCAGAGATGGAGAGATCTGTTCAAGTATCTGTTCATGATCCAACACAGGATCTCCAAAATTTGCCCAGGCAGAGATGTGGCATTCCTCAGCTGGGGTCTAAAATAGTGCAGGGTGTGTATGTTTGTGGGGGTGTGTGTGTTTTTGGGTGGGTGGGTATACACATTTGTGGGAGTATTTGCATATGCAAGAGTGTGAGATTAGTGTGTGTGTGAGTAGCCTCATCTCCACCAAACTCTGATATATCCAACACTATTGCATAAAGCACAAATGGCAAAATGTAAACCCCCAGATGGTTGCGTTCACCTATTTCTGCTGTAGGAACGTGCAGCTCTCTGACACAACAGTGCTGGAGAAAACACACACTCTGTGTTCCTTTTGTCAGGGGAAGTGCAGTGTTTTGCTGGAAGTTCTGGTGGAGTAGTTTGGGGGGTTTTGTGTGCTGGACTGGAGCCTCTGTGAATCCAGCCCAAACATGGCTGCTCCGCTAGCTAAATGTATGGGATGTGGATCTTTTAGCAGAGGGTCAGTGGAAAGTCCAGCGCCTCCCAGTGTCCCCAGGGCCACATGACTGCTGGAGGGAGATCGGTGGTAATATCGTTTTTATCTTACCAGTGAACCTCACTCTGCCGACCACTGTAGGTTCATTACTGTACGTGCAGGAAGTGAGGAAGTGTCTGGACATCGTTCATCTACATCATGGTTTATCTTCATCATCGTTTATCTTCAATCGAAACTCCTCCAGCCTCTTGAGGCTGAGCCTGTGGAACAATGCCAGGTCCGGATATATTTGAGCAGTTTATTATTTCAGAAGGAGAGGTGCTTTGTAGCCAGATTGTTCCTCTCAATGACCTTCCCGTCCTCTGAGGGAAAACTCAAACACCACACACATGCACACACATGCACACACACACACACACACACACACACACACTTGTTGGCATCCACACTCCTGACCTCCAAGTGTTTCCTGGGGCTGCCAGGGGCGTGGGGGGCGATGCAGCTGGTCGCAGTGCTGTTTTCAGCAGCAGGCTGGCAGACGCACACCCTCCTCCAGACAGCTGCTGTCCTACGGCTCTCGCCGCACGCTAGCACGCTAAGCCGCCTGCACCACGTTCGCTTCCTCCCTTCCTCGTGTGCTACCTCTTCGTTTTTATCCCAGTTCTGTTCCTTTGAAGTCACTTTTGAAAGTCACTTGGAACAGTGAGGTCATTTTAACTGCAGTTTCAAGCTTTACATTTGTAACTCTATGCATTGTGTAACAATCCTGTTACTTCATCCTTAGTTCTACCACATTCCGTTTGTTACACAGCCATTGTGTAGATTAGTCGTAACTCCTGGGGTCTTTTTTTATTTCTAAGGCATTTTAATGAGATGGATAATTATTCGCGAGCTTTGGATTTGCATGTCCAAGACAGCAGCTCGAGCAACTAATTGCTGATGGCGACGACAGACGTGCCTCGTGACAGCACAGTCTCTGAACAACAGCTGCTGATGTTAATATTAAACGATTACACTTCCCAGCCCCAGGAAAACACCCACAGTATCATCAGAACTCAACACCAAACTTCCAGATCGGATCAAGTATACCATTATAGCAAACAGCAAATTTTACAGGGGTGTGTGTGTGTGCACGCATTTCTTTAGTGGAAGCATCTCTGTTGCTATTTTGGTCCATCCCACACCCACACAGTAGGGGGTAAAGTAACATCAGGGATTCGTCACTGCAGAATTACAGACTAGCCTCTCTCCCAAGCAGCCGTGGAGGCAAATCTGGGTTATTTCAGATTTCAGCAACATGCACCCAGCAATTAGTAGGATCGCAAAATAGCTCAGAAGACGCAGGTGCACTGCAGAGTCCTCAGACACAGTGTGTGTGCGCACATGTGTAGGTGTATATGTGCCTGTAGGTGTGTGTGTGTGTGTGTGTGTGTGTGTGTGTGTGTGTGTGTGTGTGTGTGTGTGTGTGCTTTGACCATTCACCATGGGTCTGGGTGTGTTAGACTTTGCATATGTTCCAGCTTGGATACTTAAGCTTTGGAACTGCTTGTGTGCTTGAATGTGACTGGGTCAGATAGCACCATGATGGATAGATGCCCCCTTGTCCCTGGTTAGTCCAGCCTGGGGTAAGGCATTCTCCACCCACACCCTCTGTCGTGTGTGCAATGAGACCCCCTTGCTGGGTGACTTAGAACTATCTCCATCTATAATCACTGGCAGCTCACAGAGGTGTGGTGCAGGGCTGGAGTGCTTCCAGTCTATGGCACAGAGAGCTGGAGAGAGTCTTCTGCTTCCCATATGTGGGTCAGGAACCCATATGCGTCAAGTTCAGAACGCTGATCCCACACACCGTTTGAGCTTTGTACCCTACTCTGCCCTTGGCTGGGTCATACAGAGGTGTGTGTGTGTGTGTGTGTGTGTGTGTGTGTGTGTGTGTGCGCTCGCGACCATGTGCTGTGAAAAGCCTGCTGCTAAGAGGCTGAGAAACATGATAAAGACCAGGATGTTAAAAACATGTTGAAAACCCAGCATTAGGTCTGCACTCACCAGCCCTCTTTCTGTCTGTCCATCCATCCACTCATCAACCCATTATTGTTCTCAGCACAAATATACAGAACAATATGGTTGTGTATTCCTGAATGTGGTAGAACTGTGTGTGTGTGTGTGTGTGTGTGTGTGTGTGTGTGTGTGTGTGTGTGTGTGTGTGTGTGTGTGTGTGTGTGTGTGTGGTGTCTGAGAGAGTGTGTCTGTTTTCCACATTGCCTGGTACTCGAACGGCCCATTAATGCCTCTCAAAGTCGTGCGTCCTCTTTCTGGGTTGCAGCTGGTAGAAGATAAATAAGCAGAAACAATGCAGAGCTTTCCAAGAGGAGAGACCTCGAACGAGGCAGAGAGAATGTGTTGAGACACAGGGGAAGAGGGAAGGTGTGTCTGTGTGTCTGTGTTTGAACTCCCCAAAACCGCAGGAGCTTGGCTGAGTATACACCCTACCATTAAGGACAAGGTCACATGTCTATAAGAACCAAGAAGCAACCTTCTGTAAGCCTCTAACAATCCCAGCATCCTGCCCCTGTTTCTGTCTCTCTCAGAAGGACCACAGGGGTCTCTCTTTCTTACATGTTTAATCCTTATAGATACAGATTTCTTTTTTTTTTAGTTCTACCATTATGTCCTATAAAGGTGAAACGGAGCGTGCCTGGCAGATTTTGTCCTACAGTTTTAGGTCTGGCCTAAGGCCTGTGTGGGTCATCCATGCCATCTCAGCCCTTATGGCCCAACATCAACAAGTACAAAGAGCCTCCTAATTCAGATCTCCAGGATGCTTCCTTAACTTAGGGCTCATCTGCAGCAAGGCTGTCAAGAACCTTTAAAGGTTCCCTTATTCATCTCCTAATTTAACACCTTCGTCCTGGTTTGACGCCCTTCGAAATGTCAGCTCTGCTGCCGCCGGTCATTTGGAAGCTGACGGTGGATCATACAGCATGCCAACAAACTGCCCGCCATGTATCCATGTCTTCAAGGCCTGAGATTCCTGAGGTACGAGAGTGACGGAATGATGTCATTTCTGAAGGGAGAGTGTAATCCAGTGCAATTATTTCACATACTCTTTCCTGTTATTTAGTGCTAAGGAAATTTCACATTGAACATTTGTTTTATTCACCACCCCCCTTGACACACATGTGCACACACACGCGCGAGTGCGCGCGCACAGTGCTGTGGCAATTCATTCCAGTGTGTTTTGGCACCCTGGGGTTCTGTGACCTGATATTGAAAATCATTGTTTCTTTTATCTTTTCTCACCTAAAAATGCTTGTAACCAAGGATGTAGGCAGCCACCATACTCGGGGCTTGAACCCAGGTCCAAAAGGAGTTTATCAGGACATCTGACCACCGTACCAATGAGCCAGCTCACTGGCACGGCAACCAGAGCATCCATTTAACCATCAGCACTTCCATTCTGAAGAGGAAATGTGATGGAGTACTGTAGACAAGCCTCGAGGGTACCAATTGTCATTTCAACCAGTATTATGGAGTCACTTCAGAACTGCACGTGATATCCAGCACTTTTTGAGGAGGTCTCTGGAATGCCTCACACCCTGTGGTTAAGGCTCATGAAATGGACCTTCAGATTTGTGGCTGATATTGCCTGTTAGGGTTTTTAAGTGGTTTTTCCAGTCTGTAGTGGATCATGGCCAGCAGTTGGTGGCTGCGGGCTGGTCACAGTGCTTCCAGAATCCCATGGCCAGTAGCCATTTGCATTGCCTGATTTTCCAATACTGGCAATAAATCACTGAAATATGTGGAGGCGGGTCCAGATGTAATAGTTCTCTGTCTAAAATGGCCGGATGGAAGTATGCCCTGGCCCGGGCAGTCCTCAAACAGGAAGTGTGTGTAGTTCATTGTGGGCTGGGGTCGCATCCCTGACTGATAATACATTTACCAGAGTACCTATGGACCTGCCTCTCTCTCTCCCCTCCTCCTCCTGGGTATGACCAGGTTAAATCTCTCTCTCTTTCTCTCCCCTCCTCCTCCTGCTATGACCAGTTTAAATCTTTGTTTCCCTTCTCCCTTCCTCCTCCTGAGTATGACCAGTTTAAATCTCTCTCTCCCGTCTCCCATCCTCCTCCTGGGTATTACCAATCTATATCTCTCTCCCTCACATGCTCGCACACACACTGCTGGTCAGTCCTATCTGAGTCTGTCCTCTGTGCTTGGGAATGCTCTCGGGCTGAAGCAGTCTCCCCAAACTAAATATTTAAACAGGGCATACTTGTGCAGCAGTTTATTTAACTTCAAGTTTGGATTGCAGCTTTTAAACCGTTAGCCCATCCGCCTGCAGCATTGGCAGTCCCAGGACACTACTCTCTTTCATAATGCTAGCTTTTTACCAGACTAACATTTTATTCTCAGCATTTAGTAAAGGATCAGCAAATCGAACAGTAAAAGGCACTAAGCAGCGCAGCATGATTCTCTAAAATGTCAAAAAATAAATGAGTATTCAAAAGAGAATAGGTGCAGGACTTCTCTATGGGGTCTGCTGGTTGTTATGCTTAGTGATGCACTGTGTAACCAGTCTTGGTAGTCTTGGAACTCCCCCCCCCCCCCCCCAAAAAAAAAAAAAAGATTAAATGCATGTGTCTCTAAGGAAAGGCCTTGCTATGCATCCAATTAGAAGTAACTTGGGGAGCGGTCTCAGAGTGCGCCTCGACACCCACGGCCAGCTCACAATGGCCTTGCTGAGGAAGACTGTGAATGGGTAGTCAGACAGAGGAATGGCCTGTGGATACCTAACATATCTGCTGTCGGAGCAAAGCACTGTGGAGCCAGCCCCCGTGTATTGTCCTGCTCAACAGTCCGCATTCATCGAGGTGGCCGAGGGTAGGAGGGCTGGTCTGGGGTCAGTTACTGCCTCCGTGTGTTCAGGTTGCAGTTTGTGTACTAAATGGGCACACAGGTCCAGGTACTAAAGTCATTGTATTTTAAGTCAGTATATGTATGCAGACCTCTGTATGATCTCTACATATATGAGAGAGGGGGAGAGAAGGAGAATGAGCACTTTGAATAGATGAATCATCATTGCTGGTGTACTGAGTGCTCTCTATTTATAGAAGCACTTTATTGTTCGCTCAGAATAACTCATGTTCTTCATCAAATGTCAAATATAATAGTCCAGTGCGAGAATGCTGTATTCTGACTCCAGCCCACTCTTCAGACTTTGAGGCCTTCCTCTGCTGTAATTACTATGCACTTCTCTCCTAGCAACTTTAAAAGCACCGTGACCCAGTTCCACGTGTGGGACTACGCAGGACGCAGCTGTCCAAAAAGCCTGTGGGATACGAGGAAAATTGAGGACTGAGAGTAAAAAAAAACAACAAAACTTCCCATCGTGCTTTTGGAGATGTTGGCCTCTCTTTAAATTGATGCCATGATGAGGGGCGTGGCCTAGCATACCCCACAGTGGACAACTCTTGCTTAAGTGGGACATGACGAGCAGAAATAGCTGTGTCCCTTAAGAGCCTCTTCACAAGGTCATACCAACGCTCAGGCCCCCACAGACTGAAGCACCCCTCTGTGTAGTGTAATGAATTACATTGCCCCCATCTCTATCCCACTCTCTCCAACTCTGTCTCTCTTTTCTTTCCCTCTCGCCAGAGCAGTAGTTAACCAGACTCAGCAAATTGAATTTTAAGCAAGCCTCTGTCATTATTCTGCTCAGCACTTAAAATGCAATTTTATCCTTAGGCTGCGTTAACTGGATTCACTTATTGTGTAATGCGTTGTGAAAATTAACCCGTTTCGACTTACTGCATCCTGTGTTTAGACTAATGTTTTGATATAGCACTGGGTATTTGGGTACTCCTTTGAAAATAACTGATCAGCCGACGATTTAACCGTCTTGAACTGGAATGTATGCGTTCGTTTGTGATCTTCCTTCAAACGAATTCGGAACTGCGGAGGGGCGTTACCTTCCTTCATCACAAAGTTTCGTGCAGAGCGATAAGTATGAACCAGATCCCTGGGTTCCGATCCTTCCTTCATCTCAAAACTGCATTTGGTTATCTCGTCCCCGAGCTGCACAAGAATAGGAACACAAGCGTCCTTCATTAATCAGCTGCTGTGCCTGGTCAGCTGTCGGAGTGTTGACTCTGACCTGATAACCACCAGCATTTGTTTCGTTATTCGAGTGTGGTTGGAGAACCGCAGAGAATTTGGAGGTATCAAAAGATGTATATATAGAAAGACTTAATTTCTTAACTTTATTCTTCGTTTGAAACAGAAATCATTGTCTATTTAAATTTAATAATCATTTCGTTGTTCATTGCGCTTCATAATTTTCGAAAACATGTATTAACGTAAAAAATCATTTCCATCAGAGCTTACATTGTGCGTCATAAGTTCAACACACGTTTTAATTCACGTGCCCTTGAATCCATAAATGTTAGCAGTGACAGTTTTCGGTTTTTCGGTGATTGAACGCCTACGTAATGGTCGCGCGCTGGCTAATCTCTCAGGGAGAGCGCGTGCTTGGGAGCAGCCAATCAGCCGTGCAATTCTGAAGGCGGAGGTTTGGTTGGACTCGTGGCCGTGCCCGCATGGGGCCTGCGGCTATGATGAGTGTGTTTTTCTGCTCTCCCCGAAGCGCTGGGGCTGGGTAATTGATAGCACTGTGTTTGTATAGAGGTTTGGCTCGTGCACTCGCGGTGATGGAAATCCGGTGGTCGATAAGAGACGCACTCTTTTTCTTCACGCACAAGAAGGGCGAGCAATCCAGCTTCGATGAGACACCCAGCTCGGTTTACACGGAATTTATCGCAGGTTTTTAGTGGTAATTGATCCACAGTTCTACATTTTTGTTTCTTGTTGCGACCTGATGTGTGCAGAATATTTCGATATTCGGAGTGGTGTTGATTTCCCCAAACCCCGTTACCTCATACTGTTTTTTTAAGTAAATCATCCGCTGTATATCAAAACGTCTCGTGTGTAGTGCTGTCACTGCCAGTGATTTGGGTCATACACTTTTCTCGGGTGAATTGGAAGACAAGCTATTAAGGTCCCTCTAAGTATTTTAAGGACTGTTGTTGCTAATTCCGGATCACATGTGTGTGATCAAGTTTTGGTGAGAATAAAGTGGTCTGAAAATGGCTGAAAGGCTTGAATTCAGTTATGGATCTAGTGTGAACTGGTGAAAAGACACCATCGTCTACATCAGATCTGTGGTGTGCGAACATTGTGCGAGCTGCCCCATGTTTGACATGTAAGAACTAGTTGGCCCAATGTGTGAGTATATTTGTGAAGACTTGAACACACAAGGCTATTTGACGGCACCTTTCCTCTAAAAACAAATGCAGGGCTTTAAACCAGTTCTGTGAATAGACCGAACGTTAGCATGTTTAACCATTCTATCGCAGGTCCGTAACTAAAAATGCAAAAAAAAAGCAGTTGTATAGTGTTACATAATTTACATAAATTGCCTTGCTTCGCTCTGCTGGTGCGTGACACTCTGCCCCGTGAATTGTGCTTAACTGCCCCGGGGCGATATAGTCTATGGGAAATGGACTGATTTGCATGTAAATGATCCCAAAACACCAGGCGTCCACGTTGCTAATTATACTAAGGTGGGACGCTGACATCACGCTGCCGTTCCCGGGGGTGGTTGGGCAGAGCGAACACGGCGCAGTCTCCGCTGGCCACACGCTCCATCGCGCTCCTGCGTCGTTTACGGAGACGAGACGAGGCTGTTGGGCGGAACACACATGACAGTGCGCCGTTTCTCCGTGCGCTGTGCTGTCCGCTCCCGTCCTACACAATTCAGCTGGCTTGTCCGACGCGCTGTATGTTTTTGCCAGTTATAGCGAATGGCCGGTACGCGGACGCCATCCAAGAACATCAGGAGTTGAGACGGACGTTATTTGGACGTTTTCCTTGATCGAATCCGGGTGGTCCGCGAATTTGTTTGCGAAGGGGTTTGACTAAGAAGTGCGGAGGGGATTGGTGAAGCTGACATTGGTGGTGCCGCAGCATCGAGAAAGTCGGGAAAAGACGCAGGACTGTTGTTTGGGTCAGATTCGCTCCTGGTACGTTGGAAATGTGGGAAGCCCATATCAATACCGGCCTTATTCCGCCACGGCACGTCACGCGCCCTCAGCCACGTTCACGGTAAACGGTAAGTCTCCTCCAATTGCTTTTCCTGCATTTTTAAAACTTTCACTAGAGTATACTACCTGAAGGTGAGGTTTGCCTTGCTGAGTAATATTGGATTTCCTGATTTAGTTAACGTGACGTTGCTCTTTATATAATCCTCATACACCTTACGTATAGTCTACTTTGTAACGGGAATACTTAATGACTTTAGCGCGACTAAGAAGCGTGTTTTATGTGGCTGTGTTGCAGTATAACACCGAGGGTCCGTCAGCTGCGTGCTTTAGTTTGTGTTTTCTGTTTTACTACTGCCAGTTGGAAATAGTCATTCGCTCAAGTTCCTACTTGCGTTATAGCAGTTCCTTCCGTGGCGTTATTGTCACTGGTGCATATTTCAGTCGCCCACTCTCTCCAAACCCCTTTGGGTCATCCGTGTTGACTTATCTCTGTAAGTCGGATTATGTCTTTGTTTTCATTTTGTTGTCGCGGTGGTCTGACCCTCCCAGGGATTGATCCGAGTCAGGATCGGTCACTTTGGATTAACATATGAAGGGACTAACCAGAGTGTAATGCGACTCGGCAGCTGTTTAAGGATCTGTTAGGGGATCGACATCTCGCTGTCTCCTTCAGCGTGGTAACAACATCTAAATCTGACACTCGCTTACTGTAACATATTGGTTATTAGCTCAAATAGAACTCTTCTTATTTTACAGTTTTACCTATAGGTTTATCGACCCCCCCCCCCCCCCCCCCAATAGCTCCGGGGTGGGTTTCACGAAACGTTCGTAGCGCTAAGTATTTCGTAACCTCCTATGAAACGTACGAGGTTAAGAAGTAAGTTAAGAAGAACGTTTCGGGAAACCCATCCCCGATTTTCTCCCGAAATATTATGGGAGTACAAATTTAAATGTATGCAATGTTATTTTAACGCGTCAGCGTGGGTTTAGAAAGGGCTCTGATGATTTTTACAGATGGGAAATGTAAACGCTGAAAAGCTGCTGGCAGATTGTCTTTCCCCCTTCCGGGAGCTGCTCTCTGAAGAGTTTAGCTCTGCTTCATTCTTTTTTTTCTTTCTTCAGCAGCCTGTAAGGGTTTTTTTCTTTCTTCTTTCAGTAAAACATGAGCAGACACTTGTCAGTAGGTAACACGCCAGTCTGGAAGTAGATGTACCAGAAAACATCATCACCATGCTGCATAAATCTATGGATTTGGAAAAATTCTCTCTCCCTCAACTCCAGCTTGAAATCTGTTTGATTTGCACAAATGTCAGTCTGTCGGATGCATAAAATAAAACCCTTTCTGCAGTGAGGGTCCGTTATACAGACACTTCTCTGTCTGCTAGTGCTAGCTTGGGCCCCGTTGTGGCATTTGCGTGTCGCCCATGAGTCCGGAGGTGTGGGGGAGGGAGGTTCGGCAGATCATGACAGATTGCAGCAGGTGGGCACACCCGATAATCCCTGTCTATTTGAACATGTCGCATGAGCGCTTCATAATTGCGTCCTAATAATAATCCTCATTATTAGGGTTGATTAGAGATGATATTCAGTCATATTTAACAACGATTAAGCCACAGATGCACTGTTGCTGAATCTTCTGTCTTTGAAGTACGAAGCGCTGCAGTTGTGCAATTGCTGTTTCATACCCCTTGGATCTAGAGCTGAAGGCTAACGTGGAAAAGTGCTGGATATGGCCGTCTAAGTGTTTGACTTCCTGCTCTGTTTATGGTGGCCACATGACTCCCAGGGAACTTTCAGTGAGCTGGATTTGCCACCCTGTTGCAAAGTTAAAAGTGTTGGAAAGGTTAACTTGTGTACTTAAAGGAGAAACAATAGCGGAGGTAAGCAGCCCTTGATGCGGCAGCCAGCTGTACGTGGGTGCTTTGCTAAGTGTTGCCCTTTTAATTCTGTAGGGTTGTAGTGATGTGATGGAAAGCTAAAGAACCTCCTCGGAGATTGCCCAGAGGTATGGAATTTCATTTCAAAAACCACGTAAACCTCGGTGTCTTTGAAATGCACGTAATTGGTAATAAAGATGATAATGACCCATGTGTCATGCCTTGGGCCTTAGTTTAAGACAACCTGCAGAGATGGTAAAATGGCATTATAGCCAAGTCTTCTGTGAGCTGGTAGGCTTCCCCAAGTCTGGGCAGCAGCCAGACATCTGGAGCTGTCTGAACAACCTGAACACGCCGTGATTAGGGCGGAATGTCGGCTCACACGGTGCTTCTATGGGTAGCGGTGCAGCCCAGAGCCTTCCAGGCACAGCGCGCTTCCTGAGTGACTTGGAGGACGGGACGATGGCGTGTCCGTTTGGTGGAACGGAGGTCACGCCGGCTCTTCCTCGCAGGCCGTAATCGGATCTGCAAGTGGAGATTAACTTGATGGCACATTCTGGGGATTCTGAATTCCAAGTGTTTTGTGCTTGGGAACATGGGTTGGAGGATATCACAGGGCGTGGTAGGTCTGAAGAGGGAGTACCCCAGAGCTGAGCGTGCCGCAGTCTGTCCTGGAGTAAAGAGTGAGAGATGATGTCTTCAGGAGTGATTTCCCCCTGTGTTTCACCTCTTTGATAGTTGAGGATGCACTTGGACACCCAGCCCTGATATGCCAAAGCCTTTCCAACATAGAGCTGTTCTCTCCACAACTGAGTGCATAGCTCTGTAGAGTTCTGTCAAATTTTAGATGATGGATGGAGCATCTGGGTGGGTCCATGTGATGGTTTCTCTGTAACCTGCATCTGTTGGATCTTTTTGGATTTGGACAGAAATGTTGACACCATGCTTTTTCCCCCCTCTCTCTTGGAAATGTCCTTATTGAGTCAGTAATCCGGAGAGGGTCCTGTTCTCGTTAATGAGCGATGCATCAGTAATTATGGGGAGCCATGATGCAGTGGATGTGGAGCTTTCTTGAGACGAGATCAGACCGAGACGAGATCACACCGCATCATTCCAGCGCAGGCAGTGCCTGCAAAGCCAAACCCACTTTGTTGGGGGTGTGGCATTCATGCATGGCCCCGGTGCTTCTTCAGTATATGCTGCTGTGTGTAATTGTGAAAGGAACCTCATGGGAACCGTTAGAATGATCTCATGATCCTTCCACATTGCCTATGCTGACGTGCATTTGACTGGGCCTGATCAGAGAAAAGGTTTTGTGTCCTAAAGAAATGAAACGAGCTGGCAGGATGCACTCCAGGAGACCAACATGGAGCTTCAGTCCTTAGCTCTGTAGGCGCCAAGCTTATGGTGGCCACAGTACGTTACAGTGGATCATTTACAAAATGGCGGTTGTGTACTTTCTAGTCTTGGAAGGACTATACTCCCAATGACTATACTCCTCATTAGGGGTCCAAGCACCAAATCTGCAGGAATCTTTTTTTTTTTTTTTTTAACAAAAATAAGCCCTGAATGGATGAAGTCCATCCACAAGCCCCTATTGCCCTCCATAGCGCTTATTGATATATTACACTGTTGCATGCACTTTGTATGTGTTTCTACCACAGGTGTACATGGGTCAGAGGGACATATGGATGCATGTGTTTCCACACTTTGTTGACTGGTTTGTGTGTGTGCGTGTGTGTGTTTCGGTCAGTCTGTGAGGATGAGGCCAGCATCTGTCCCTGGTGCCCCCCCCACCCGGCTGCCTGGCGAGTGTCTGAGGTGCTAATGGGATTGGCTGCGAGTGGCACACTTTCTCAGCCCCTCCCCCTGAGGTGGGTGGGGTTAGGGTATGGGGCCAGATGCCCCTGGGCACAGAGAGTGGGGTTTGGCACAGCTACGCCTGCTTTGTTGGAGTCTAACCAGACTTAGGGTTTGACAGTCTGTGTGTGTGTTTGCTGATGACTTGATGTGTTAAGAGTTTTGCTGGGATCCAGAGGCTCACCATGTTGTAACCAAATGTGGCTATGTTGACTGACACCAAGATAGAGTGGAGCAGGAGGGTGGGGTGTGTTTGTGTGTGCGAGTGAAAGGGGGTTGTGGGGCTACATGATGGAGTGTGTGTGTGTGTGTGTGTGTGTGTGTGTGTGTGTGTGTGTGTGTGTGAGAGAGGGAGAGGCAGAACAAGTAAAGCCGTACTGTAACCTGATGCATGCTTTCTTTTGTGTAACGTACTGTATGTGCAGCACAGAGGCGATGGAATGTGATCTCGCCCTCTTTGTGTGTGAAAAATGAGTTTTAGTGAACTGAGCTCTCAGCAGTCTTGGCTTTTATAAATTAACCACTGAAAGAAAAGAGATGTTTGGTGATTCATGTTTGAGTAGTTTAAGAGTGAGTCAGCATTAAAGGTGCTTTTCTGGGAGCTGAACAATCACCATGGCAATTGCTGACTTCTGAAACTTGTTACCGTGACAACCTGATCTGGTCTGTGCTGATGAAAGAACACGCAGCTCTTGCGATGTTGTATGATTACCATCTTCCTTCTGTTATCCATGGTTTTGGCATTGTGGTATCACTCAATGTACCTCCATCACCTTCGTAGCAGCGTGGCATATTCCATTTGCATTATACTGCCTCCTGTTGGGCATGTGCTGTGTGTTGTTTTCCCTGTTGCATTCATAATGACTTTGACAGACACCAAGCGAACATTAATCCACTGGGAGCAGATGGAGGAGTGTGGGTATCTGCCCCAAATGCTACTGGATTTACTTGCTGGTCTGGTTTGTTTGGCTGATGTTCAGTTCTCCTAAAACTGCCCAGCAAATGGAAGAATTACTGAGCTGAACTATTATGATCTTCGGGTCTCTTGATTTGATTGGATTAGCAGCCAACGATTGCATCCACATTTGATCTGCTCTCAGAGCTGACATTTTGGTTTTAGTTGTTGTCGGAGTTGATCTTCTTCGGCTTGCTGTTTGTGCCTTGACTGTAGTTTCCCCTAGCCTGCGTAGGGTTGTTCGTAACGGGGGTGACCCATGAGTGTCCCGCCCTCTTCCTGCAGGAAGATCTGTGTGCACTGCCAGTGTCCACGTGAGGATCACGCGGTGACGGCCATGCCTCTGGAGATGGAGAAGACCGTGTCCAAGCTGGTCTATGACTTCCAGAGGAACTCCACATCAGACGATGACTCAGGCTGTGCTCTTGAGGAGTATGCCTGGGTGCCTCCTGGCCTCAAACCTGAACAGGTACACACACACACACACACAGTCTTATTCTTGCTAATTTCTGAGGTTTTCACACTTGCATGCCAAAACCAAGCCCACACCTGGAATTATACATTCCTGAATGTAGTAAGATTACAAACAAAAAATATGGCCATAGTAACTCATTAAAGGCTTTCCATCTTCAGTACTTTGCAAATTGTTACACACTGCTTGCAGGTATGCTGGATTAGAAGAGAGTTGTAAAAACAGTGAGAGGGCAGAACATTCATGTCTTGCTCAAGGGCGTAACATTTACTGCAAAGCGGAGCTTTTTCCTCCAGTGCGCACACACACTCCGCTCTGCCCCTCCTTCATTCCGCTTCAGGGCCCCAGCTTAAATCAGCACTGGGACCAGCTCCCCAGCTTGAGTGTGGATGTGGCTTCAAACCTTCAACCTCGTTTTGAATTCAAACGCCTGTGAAAATTTGCGGCGCTTTAAAAACATCTCCGTTTGCTGGCTCGGTAGGAAAACTTGGCCCTGCAGTGTTACACCCGCTGGCTTTATCTGAGCTCTGCTGACTCCCTTTACAGGCCACTTTCATCACGGAGGTTGGAGCTCCGTTCTCCTGAACCCGAGGATGATCTTATTACCGATGCGCAGAAGCAGATCAATAACCAATAAAGTCCACTGTGTCCATTTTGAGTCCTCAGGGGTCAGTGGTTGTGGTTGATTGCCTTTTGTCATGGCTGTAGTGTTCTCCCACCTGAATTATATCAGTAACTGGTATGAACTGAGGCAGAATTCACTGCGATATAAGTAGGTTAGCTAGAGTAGAATGAGGCCAGCTTATCAATAGGGTGGGCAGTGATGATTCATTAAGCATGCATAAGTACAGTCAGTTGCATTAGGGCATTAATTATGCATGCATAACTACAGCCTTTTGTGTTTGGCCATTTATTATGCATGCATAACTACAGCCATTTGTGTTTGGCCATTTATTAAACATGCATAACTACAGCCAGCTGCATTGGCCTGTAATCATGATTAAGATGGGCTTTGGAGCCATCTCCAGTCTGTTGCAATACACAGTGTCTACAGAGTGTCATCACTGTTGTGGCATTATGGGTATTTCCTTCCAGAATTAAGTGCAATCAGGCAGACGGATTTGTGGAAGTTGCCGGAATACAAGAACTCCAGAGTTTATGCATGTTATTAATAATTCATTAATTATTCACTCGAATCTGCAGCTCCAGAGATAAAAATAAGGTGAGGCTTTGAGGTTTGAGGCTCAGTCCCCTGTGGAAAGTAAATGTATGATATCCAGACAGAATTTCAGCAGGCAAATGAGCAACCACCCCAAACAAAAGGCAGATGGGGGCGGGGCGGGGCCTGGCTGGAGAGTGAGGGCGTTCCCCTGATGGGGGTGGGGCGGGGCCTGGCTGGAGAGTGAGGGCGTTCCCCTGATGGGGGTGGGGCGGGGCCTGGCTGGAGAGTGAGGGCGTTCCCCTGCTCACATGATGGATGTTCGCTTAGTGATGCAGCTCCGTTGTCTTAGGCTTGTGAATGAGGCTTGGCTGAAAGGCAGTGAGGCCCGTCCAGAGCAGAGGATTCGCATGACTGCCCCAGCTCTCGCGCACGCCTGCTCTCACGCACGCCTCCCCTAGAGCGGCGATGCTGAGCAGAGTTAAACCCCCAGTCACCGCGGTGCTGGAGTATGAGGGGATGAACAGGCGCTGTGGGCCTGGCTGGCTGAAGGCTACAGCCCTTTATTAGTCAGGAGGCTGTGTAATATTGCAGGATGCGTCAGGGGAGAGTGTTTGATCGATATTTATGCAGGTTCTGCTTGGCTGACGGCTGTCTCTCCGCTCCACAGAAAAGCGGAGAGTGGAATGTGTTCTGTAGGCCAGTTGCTAAAGTAACTTACAAAGAGTTCCCCGGGACGGAAAATACCAAATGGAAAATTTAGACGTAGGAGTATTCCATGACCATGCAATGATTTTACAGTCTGGTAGGGCAATTGGGGGACATGACTGATAAACAGCGCTGGCTTTCTTATCTGGCTGCCCGTGAAAATGCATTCTATTGTTCCACACCATCTGGGTGTCGATTCATTGACTTGATTAATTGATCTTATTCGTGTATATATAATATAATATCTATCAGAAAAATATTGGATTGGTATTGTGTTCCACGACCGCATGGCATCATGGGAGCCTGCTGCACATACTCCAGGTTGCTCTGGGACCCAGAGTCCTGAGCTGCGCACGGCAGTGGCTGGACCATGTGACTTCCGAGCGGGTTGCCAAATCCCTTTCCTCCGATTTACAGTTGTTTCCGCGTGCTGCTTGCTTGCGTAGGGGTGCCCGTGGGGCTCGGGGTGAGAGGGGGAGCATTAGTCCGATCCCCACCCCGCTCTGGCGTCTCTGCTGGCCCGAGCGGCAGCCGAGTGTTGGTGTTGGATGGGAACGGCGTGATTTACTGGGCTGTTTGGCGGGGTTTTCGCAAACCCATCGGCCGCTTCCGCGGCGGCCTGTTGCGAGAGCACCAGTGGCCAACGTAAGCAACAGCAGCTGCCCCCTCACTCCACAGAGGAGGTTCTTCTCACCGAGTATTCCCAAATGTCTTCTGGTTGCCGTGAAGGATGCGTCCTGATGACTTTCAGAGGATGGGGGAGGGGGGAGGATTAAAGGCGGCACCTTGTTCGTGTTTTTGCGTTTTGCCTGTTTGTGCAAGTGTGGGCTTCTCGAGGAACACACACGCCTGTGCGGTGATTCTCTCAGCCTCGGTGAATTCAATAAATGATGTCTCATGCAACATCCATTACCAGTATATGGGAAGGTTTTATGTAGCGTGTGGGAGGCTAGCCAGGCAGCTGGAGCCCAGGCCCAGATCCGATTAAATCATTAGCCATTTAAGTTGTGCGTAATGGGGTCGCTAGCCGCGGGGGTAGTGGGCCGCCTCCCTGCAACCCTCGTGCACACCACTGCCCCTTCTCTGCAGATTTCTGCCACTGATATTCATGTTGAGTAGTTAATTAAACATTATGCTGATTGTTCTCTTGTTAAATAGTGTTTTCTTGTTGTTAGCCTGGTTATGGGATGAAGGGCTTACCGTAAAGGCTGTTATGACTTGAACTGCAAAACTGCAGATTATGAATTTGCCCCAGAAGGCTGGTGTGCAAAGGTTGTACCTTAATGGTGTGGCTAAACACAGTAATTTAAATTTGAGCTGTGCTCTATAGCGTGCGCACGCATGCACACACTGAGAGGGTCATAAGATATAGAAGCCTCCATGTCTGCACAGCTGGGGATATGAAAGAACATTTTCCATTAACTTTACATTGCTCATCTATAAATCACCATGACTTATAGGTGTGTGTGTGTGTGGTGGGGGTGTGCATGTGGGTGTGGAACAAAATGGTAGGGGCATGTAACAGACAGGGGAAAGGTTAAATAGTATAGGATCATGTCTGGACACTTGAGTGTTCCCAGGAAGGTGGCATAGGGATTCATTCCGCTCTCACTACCCCACACCAATATGAAAAAACACCATGTTAATGGTGTTCCGGTGGAAATGTGTATAACCTTAAAAAACAGCCATAAAGTGAAATTTATCATTCTAATACCTGACACTTAGATCGACCCTTAGATCTGTTCTTGTAGTTGAACCTAAAAGTTAGAATAAATATTAATCCTATATATTATATATAATTATTATTTGCACGTTTTTGCACATGTTTTATTAATTTGCCTTTTTGACCCTCTGTTGAGAAATCTGTGTAGATCAGTGTGTTTGGTTAGTGGTGCAGCAGTGTGTTATCTGGCCTGCAGGAGGCGCTGCAGGTGTTCTGGCTTGGGTTTGCAGCTGCAGTTAGTATCATTGTAATCGATGCTGTTAGCCATGGCTTGCTTTAGTAAAGCTCTGCTTGGTGCTTATGTGTACTGGTCGATAAATGCAGTGAGCTGCAGATGATAACTGTAGGTGTTTTGGAGAGCACTTAGTAGATTTTAATGACTCTGCATGAAACCGTGCTGGGTATATTGCCATGGTTTAATTGTTTTGTGTAATGTGTGTGTGTGTGTATGTGTGTGTGATCTGCAGGTGCATCAGTATTACAGCTCTCTGCCCGAGGAGAAGGTGCCGTATGTGAACAGTCCTGGAGAGAAACACCGCATCAAACAGCTTCTCCATCAGCTGCCTCCCCATGACAACGAGGTGAGACCACCCGGAAACATGAGGGATAGGTCGCCCTGTGTGTGTGTGTGTGTGTGTGTGTGTGTGTGTGTGTGTGTGTGTGTGTGTGCATACACTCACCAGCCACTTTATTAGGTATACCTGTACAACTGCTCATTAACACAAATGTCAAATCAGCCAGTCACATGGCAGCAACTCTGTGCATTTAGGCATGTAGACATGGCCAAGACGATCTGCTGTAGTTCAAACCGAGCATCGGAATGGGGGAAAAAAGGTGATTTAAGTGACTTTGAATGTGGCATGGTAGTTGGTGCTAGACGGGCTGGTCTAAGTATTTCAGAAACTGTTGTTCTGCTGGGATTTTCATGCACAACCATCTCTAGGGTTTACAGAGAATAAACCAAAAAAGAGAGTAAATATCCAGTGAGCAGCAGTTCTGTGGGTGCAAATGCCTTGTTGATGCCAGAGACCAGAGGAGAATGGCCAGACTGTTTCGAGCTGACAGAACGGCAACAGTAACTGAAAGAACCAGTCGTTACAATCGAGGCATGCAGAAGAGCATCTCTGAACGCATGACATTTCTAAACGTGAGGCAGATGGGCCACAGCAGACCACGCCGGGTGCCACTCCTGTCCGCTAAGAACAGGAAACTGAGGCTACAATTCACACAGGCTCACCAAAATTGGATAATAGAAGATTGGAAAATGTTGCCTGGTCTCAATTTCTGCTGCGACATTCAGATGGTAGGGTCAGAATTTGTTGTCAACAACATGAAAGCATGGATCCATCTTGCCTTGTGTCAATGGTTCAGGCTGGTGGTGCAGTGGTGTGGGGGATGGTTCCTGGCACACTTTGGGCCCATTAGTAGCAACTGAGCATCGTGTCAACACTACAGCCTACCTGGATATTGTTGCTGACCATGTTCATCCCTTTATGACCATAGTGTACCCATCTTCTGATGGCTACTTCCAGCAGGGAAACGCGCCATGTCATAAAGTGCACATCATCTCAGACTGGTTTCTTGAACATGACAATGAGTTCACTGTACTTGAATGGCCTCCACAGTCACCAGATCTCAATCCAGTAGAGCACCTTTGTAATGTGGTGGAACAGGAGATTTGCAACATGGATGTGCAGCCGACAAATCTGCAGCAACTGCGTGATGCTATCATGTCAATATGGACCACTCTCTGAGGAATGTTTCAAGCACTTTGTTGAATCTACGCCACAAAGGATTAAGGCAGTTCTGAAGGCAAAAGGGGGTCCAACCCGATACTAGCAAGGTGTACCTAATAAAGTGGTTGGTGAGTGTATAAGGTATGTGTACACTTCTATATTTATAACATATATATGTATTTGATATTGTATAATTACTTAACACATGAGGTGTACACAATATTCACAAAGTGTGTATGTATATTGGGAGTAGGTGTATGTGGGGAGGTGCTGTGCGGGTGTGTGGGGAGGTGCTGTGCGGGTGTGTGGGGAGGTGCTGTGCGGGTGTATGTGGGGAGGTGCTGTGCGGGTGTATGTGGGGAGGTGCTGTGCGGGTAACCTTGCAGGTTTGGCACTGCTGCTCTCCCATGCTGTGCAGGTACGATACTGTAACTCCCTGGACGACGAGGAGAAGCGTGAGCTCAAGCTCTTCAGTAATCAGCGGAAACGAGAGAACCTGGGACGCGGAAATGTTCGCCCCTTCCCTGTCACCATGACTGGAGCCATCTGTGAGCAGGTAGGGGTGGGGCCTGCAGGGGTGGGTGGGACCTGCTTCTGATGCTTTGATCCAATGGGGTTTGACCACTCTTACAACCTGGAGACATGGTGATGGAAGGACAGCTGAGATCAAGGCGACTTCTACTTGAACCTCCTTTCCTCCCGGTGGGGTTTCCTTCCTCTTCTCCTGTCACCAGTCAACCCTTCAGGCCACCCAGTGCAGTGTATGACCTGGCTTTAGACTTTTGAGCTAATCTGCTTGCCTCCTCTGGGTCCCACTGCTCCTTGTACGCATGTGGCCTGTGTATCTCGACGTAAATGAGCCGTGTCAACCGCACTGTTTGCTGCTGTAGAGGAACATGGCGGCCATGCTGTAGGAGTTATAGGTCCGGGTTCCTCCTGTCCTGTCAGAGGGACTTTGTGAGGGGAGGCGTTTGTCTCTCTTGAGATCATGCTGGTGTCTGTTAGCCAGCTACTCCCTCCTCCTAACCAGGCATTATTTGCTCATACTTCTCCATTAAGTGAAGTCACCGGATCTCCCAACACCATTCTGAGGAGTCTGTTTCAGCAGTTCCTCTGGTCCAACGCATTTATTGCATTTGTCAGAGTCCATTGCTAAATTGCACCGTGTCATTGACTCCACATGACTGAACCTGTCTTGCTTGCCTTTCAGTGAAAATGTATATATTTTTGTTCACAAAAGTTCTGTTTATTTAGACTATATTGATATTGGCTTTGGTTGTGGTGAACATAAGCAGGTTGTTGCTTAGGTTTGTGTGGTCACTGTGTCATCTCTACCTAGGTGATGGGAGTTGTTGTACAGGTCTGATGTGATGTTCTCTCTGTCCTCAGTGTGGTGGTCAGATCAGCGGGGGGGACATGGCCGTGTTTGCGTCCCGCGCCGGCCACGGCGTCTGTTGGCACCCCCGGTGCTTTGTGTGCAGCGTGTGTGATGAGCTCCTGGTGGACCTCATCTACTTCTACCAGGACGGCAAGATCTTCTGCGGACGGCACCACGCCGAGCGCCTGAAACCCCGCTGCTCTGCCTGTGACGAGGTGGGATGCCGGGACCACACCCCACACACAGCTCCTCCACCTCCAGCTTTGCAGCCCCAGAGTCACTGGCTCTGGGTGTAGTCTAGCTTTTCTTGCCCCATTTCAGATTTGGCCTTGTCAAACAAATCTAGTTCAGCACAGTAAAAGCTTTAAAGTATGTCACACATTTGGCTATTTAAATGAGCTTAATTGGCATGACAAAATCTTACACAATCTTATTGTCTTATCAAACCATATCCCAGTATTTACAGTATCTCTCTCTCTCTCTCTCTCTCTCTCTCTCTCTCTCTCTCTCTCTCTCTCTCTCTCTCAGATCATCTTTGCGGATGAGTGCACTGAAGCTGAAGGCAGACACTGGCACATGAAGCACTTCTGCTGTTTCGAGTGTGAGAAGGTCCTGGGGGGGCAGCGCTACATCATGAAGGAGGGGCGGCCATACTGCTGCTCCTGCTTCCAGTCCCTATACGCTGAGTACTGCGACTCCTGTGGGGAACACATCGGTAGGAACACACACACACACACACACACACACACACACACACACGCACGTCCTCACACCACAGTGGCTGATGGCCAGGAGGTGGCCAACCTGCTGTCCATCTCTTGAGTAAGATGTTCTAGGTGTATACACATGCTGAGGAAGAGAGGACAGACCTTTTATTTTCTGAGATCCACTTTTGCAAGTGACTGGGTCACTTTTTACATCAGTAAGGAGGGACAGGCCTATGCAAGTTTTAGCAGACCTAAATATCTAGGTCAAATGGATATAGAAACATGAAGATTAATGCCAAAACTCTTGCCCACATATTCCAAGCTAGGAGAGGAAGGGGGAGAGGGGTGTTCACGGAAGAACAAAACCCACAAGGCCTTTAGGCAAACATTTTTATGTGATGGTTTTGTGGTTTTCTGTTTGTGGGGGTGCGTTTTTGGAGAGCTTTTCGAGCACGTGGCTGTGTGATGGGTATTGTTCAGCTCTACAGTGGATCTCTTCTTCACAAAGAATAACTCAGTATCCTGCAGGACAAACGAGAGCTTGAAATGCGACCAAGGGCATTCCAGGAAGGGCTGAAGCCGTGGTGCAGACAAAGCCCCGCCGGTGTCCCAGCGCACCGGCCACCGCCCACTGTGCCACGCCGTACCCTGCCATGATGCTCTGGGCGGCTGGTCGCTCCACAGTTCTTCAGCTGTGATTGGTGCAGTGCTCAGCAGGAGTACGCGATGCAAAAACCGCGTGAATGATTCCTATTAGGACCATGCCGGAAAAAGTTTTATTTTTCCTTTCCCCTTCTGCTTTTTTTTGTCAAACAGATGTTGCCCATTTTGGCAAGGTCACCTGGCCGATGTGTGTTGAGCTGTAATTAAACTGTAATGTGTTTGTGTTGTGCAAGGCGTACGACATGATCAGCTCACTCCAAACACTCCTGCACCACAGGGCAATTTACCCCCACCACCCCTTGGGAGGTTTCTACACAGGGGTTTTACCCCCCTGATATACTCATTTTTTCCTACATTCATTATGCTCCAAAAGTTGTAATAGCTCTGCTTTACTCAGGAGGATTATGGTCCTCTACCCTGTAGACTTGATCCTCCACTCTGACATCGTTCTTGACCTTGTGATGGCTGCGTTGCAGGGATTGACCAGGGCCAGATGACGTACGACGGACAGCACTGGCACGCCACGGAGACGTGCTTCTGCTGTGCGAGCTGCAGGAAGTCCCTGCTGGGCCGCCCGTTTCTGCCCAAGCAGGGCCAGATCTTTTGCTCGCGCACGTGCAGCGTGGCCGAGGACCCCAACGCTTCGGACTCCTCCGACTCGCCCCTGCAGAGCGCTCGTGCTCGCCAGGCCCACCGCAGCGGCTCCAGGTCCAGCCAGAGCGGCAGTGGCAGCGGAGGGGGCGCAGGGCCCTCGGGCTGCTACTCAACTGAGGTGGACCCTCTCTCTCTGCAGATGGACCTGCTGAGCCTGTCCAGCCAGACCCCCAGCCTGACCAGAGAGCCCCCCTCCTGGAAGAGCCAGACCGAGCAGTTTAAGTTCGAGAGCTCTCGAGACTCCTCCCCCACCCCTCTGCAGCTGCTGAGTCAGTGCAACATCCGGCCCTCCTACCCCACCAGCCCCGCCCCCAGTCACCAGGACAACGGGCCCATGGAGCCAGCGCCGACCGCGAGACCTCCCGCGTCTGCCCTGAAGGGCCGGTCCTTTAACGAGGACTGGTTCCAGCCGGGACCCGAGGACTACTACCCACCCAAGCTAAAAGCGCAGGCCAGCTTTAACGAGCTGGCACCCAACCGCTTCATGGACAAGCGCTCGGTCAGCCTGCATGTGTTCCAGAGGGAGAGGAGCATGGAGGCGGCCATGCAGGGGAGGCGGAACAGGAACCCCATCAGCGCGCTCGGCTTCGGCGACCAGCTCACCCCGCTGGAGAGGACGCCTCGCGGCTCCATGGAGTCGCTGGCTCTGTCCAACGCAACAGGTTAGTTTATGTAACTTTGGTGTGAGATTATGATAGTAATCTTGTTTACTTAGCTTATTATTATTCAAAGGGGAAGAATCAGATTTTTTTTTTTTTTTTGGTATTTATGGGCCACAGTGCCATGATGTTTTTTCTAGCATGTTTGTATTTTTGTTGAGGTGTTTCCATGACTTCAGTAGCATATTAAAACAAACATGTAGCTGCCTGTGTTTAGGAATGAACCGTATCTCTGTGCTGCATGCAGGCACATCTGCCGACGGTGGAGGGAAGAGGCAGGAACACTTGTCACGGTTCTCCATGCCAGACCTGAGCAAAGACTCTGGAATGAACATCTCGGAGAAGAGCAACATGGGTACGCTCAGCTCGACCGTGCAGTTCCACAGCTCCGAGTCTCTCCACAGTCTTGCCACTGGACAGCCGTACCTGGAGATGGAGCCACGGGTGCAGGTGAAGTTCCCCCTGCCTTACGGCCAGGGGTCACCTGACGTGACCGCCATACCGCCTGGCTTTGCCTTCCAGGAGGAGGACCGGGTGAGTTTGGTGAGCAGCGCCAATAACGCCCGTCTGGCACCGATGAGCGAGCGGACGCGGCGTCGCGCCGCCCAGCAGGAGGAACCGAGGCGACGGCACCGTCACCACCGCTCCCGCCGCTCCCGCTCAGAAAACGCGCTCAACCTGGCCGCTGAGCTTCGGCTACCTCTGGGGGACCGGTCAGGCTTGCGCGTCCGCGAGGACTACGATCGGTTCCCTCCTCCTCGTGGCCCGCGAGACGCCGGGTTCGGCGATGGCAGGTCGAGGACCCGGCCTTTTCGGTCGTGCCCCCGGACGACCTCTGACCTCACCCTTCAGAACCCCACCCAGCACCGTCACTTGGGCCACTACGGATGGGACCAGTACGATTACAATGACGACTGGTGCTCGACCTGCTCCTCTTCCTCCGATTCTGAGGATGATGGCTATTTCCTAGGTGAGCCTATTCCCAAGCTGGTCCACCTGAGATACATGACCAGCGAGGACTTGCTGCACAAGTACAACTCCTCGGGGCTCACAGGCTCGAGTCATCTGAGCGGAAGAGGTCAGGTCCACACTCGCAAACGGAGGAAAAGCAAGAACTGTATCATCTCTTAACACGATCTCACGATTTAAGTCCTACCTAAAGACACTTCTCGGTTTGGTTAAGTCACTCGGAGTGTTCTGCAGTAATGTCAGTGTCACATGCTTTTGCATGTTTGTTCAATATTCCCAAATATTCAGAATTCCCAAACAGTCCTGACTACATGTCCTGCAAAGTGTCCTGTCTTACTGAAGCCAGCCTGCTTCCTTTAACCTGCTAACAGCGAGCATGGTATAGTGCTGGTCCTGGTATAGTGCTGCTTTACTGTGGCAGTGCATTTAAGTTGTGGGCAAAATGGTCTATCTGGTAACTACAAGCTGTGTATTACTAAATGAATGAATAATTTAAAGATGTAAAATAAATAAATAATGTAAATGATGTACCGCATATTTTTATATTTTGTATCATTAGAATCATTTATGCATAAAGTATGATGTAGAGATTCAATAGGCTCGCATGCACATAAATTAGATTTTTGTCCTGTATCTGAAATTAAAAGCGTATTTCAGTGAGCAGTTTGATTGACATGCGTTGGTTCCACATCAGTGGAGCGAGCCATGGCGTTTGACTCGAACGAAACAAATACACTCACCATCTGGTCAATGAATAAATGCATTTGTACACAGCAATGAGCCATCGCCTACCCACTGCTGCTGAACCCATACAGCTAGTCAGCGGTGAGACTCTTATGAACGGCCTGCTTCCACTTACAGAGACCCCAGAATACTGTGGGTCTTTTGGCTTGTGTTAACTTGCTAATACAAATGATATTGAGGATTGATCAGTTTGACATCAGCTGTAAACTTGGGCACAAAAATAAGGCCACTAAATTTGAAACCCGTTCTGGGCGGTGCTGACGGACCAGAGCCCTTGAGGAACTAGGGCCTGCTGTTCCACTTTAAGTAGCCCAGCTAATGTACTTTCAGGGTTTAGAGTGGAGTCCATGAGCCGTGTCATAGCCCTGGAACGCCAGTCATTCTGCTGCCCTCCCTGCTGATGTAGTGAAATGCAGCGATGAACTAGTGCCTTTCTGCAGACCTGGCACCCTCGAATGCTCTGCGGGACCTGGCCGTGGTGGAGGGTGTTATTGCAGGAGGGCTGCATGAATGGACAGGTGTGTGCATGAAGCAGGAGGGCACAGGTGTGACCTCATCCACCCTGCCCCCGGCTCTTTCACCAATACCCCCCTATATATTATAATGTTATTATAATATATATATATATATATATATATATATATATATATATATATATATATATATATATAATCATCATATAATGGCAAGCCGTTCAGGAAAAAATTATATATATAGAATGACTGCCAAGTCTGAATATATGGAATGAAACCTGAGAATATGGAACGAAAGTCTGAATATATGGAACGAAAACTGATGTCATCGACGCACTTTTGTGCTTTCAGTTTGTGATGCTGGGTATGGCGGCAGGCTGTGCGTTATGAGTGAAGCATCTCGTAATTCAGGGAAAATTTCTCCATAGTACTGTTGGCTAGCGTGCTATCAGCTGTGACTGGCCTGATTCAGAGGTGCAGTTTGTTTGTGTAATACTTCATGTTCAGATTCACACTGAAATAGAACATTACACCAAAAGCGGTAACTGCGTCGCGTGATGCGGCACAAAGGGCTTCCATACGGGAAGATAAACCTCTCAGACCTCCTCAATCTGAACAGTGTGCAGATCCGCGCAGCACGGACTGGGGGGGAGTAGCGAACGTAAACTGACCAGACCCTCCAGAATTTCGCGATGTTGTGATTTGCAACTTCAACGCAAATTCAAGCAAACCCCGCGAAGTCAGGGCGGTGTTGCAACTTCAGCCAATCACTGCAACTTTCCCGCAAATTTGACCAATCACTGATGTCGTCTTGATGTGACGTCGACAAACTCCCGCCTTACTTCCGTGTATACGTTCAAGAGGAGCAGACTGAAAGCAGCATGAGCGAAAATAACGGCAAAAAGATCGGGAAAAGCAGTATCCCGGTACACCACATGAAAGCGGAGGTAAACTGTTTTTTTTGTTTTCAGTGTTTTATTGTTTCACAACGATGGGTTCAATACATGTATTTCCAACAAGTTTAACGTTTCTAGTACCAGCCCATCCACTCCAAGTCTTTGAAGAGACGGAAAGTCCATTTCTGCCACCGGGGGCGGGGCATACAAAACTTGAGAGGGATCATTCCTGAGAGTAAGAGAAATAAAATCATTGCTTGGAGTGTAAAACACAGGATAAGAAGCATAATACCCATAGGGAGATCCAAATAAATAAATGGACAATAAATACATGGGTAAATAAATAGGTAAATAGATCATTAAAATGGATTACCAAATAGAGGAAACCATACAACATTTACTCCCTATTGCAATGTAATCACAAAAAAAAGCAAAAACACACCGCAACTTGCATCGCAATTTTTTTTTAAAACACCCGCAACATCAAACATTTTAGCCTGCAACAATCACAAAAAGGCCAGCGAAATCCTGGTGGGACTGAATGACAGATTTAAAGTATGCAGAAACACTCTAAATAGTCGGTTGAACTAACCAAGTGAAAACCGGGACAATAAATGTTTTTTTTTTCCTGGGACCGAATATTAAAAAGAAGGACAGTCCCGGGAAAACCAGGACAGGTGACAACCCTAAGTGCACCATTACAATACTACTGAATGAATGCCACTGTATGAATGTCTGTTCTGTAGGTCCAGTCGTATTGCACAGCTGCGCGGACCTGCACACTGGTTCGGTTTGAGGAGGACTCTGTATCTTCCCATATGGAAGCCCTTTGAACATGAGTAAATTTACACAAACCGCAGCTCCGAATCAAGCTAATCACCGCTGATAGCATGCTAGCCAGCAGTACTATGGAGAAATGTTCTATTTATTCTGCTTGTAAGCAGTACGCCACGATAGCTCGTGCACTGGTCAGGGTGTTTATCATCTCCTCCGTACTGAGGATCGCTGATACCACATTTCTTGCTGCCTCTCTCATAACGCACTCATAAAGCTCGCCGCCATACTCGGTACCACAAACTGATAGCACAAAATGACGCGAGTGCGTCAATGACATCAGTTTTCATTCCATATACTGACTTTCATTCCATATATTCAGACTTTCGTTCCTTATTCTCAGGTTTTCATTCCATATATTCAGACTTTCATTCCATATATTCAGGTTTCCTTACATATATTCAGACTTTCATTCCATATATTCAGACTTCATTCCATATTCTCGGGTTTCATTCCATATATTCAAACTTAGCAGTCATTCTATATATATAATTATTTCCTGAACGGCTTGCCATAATATATATATATATATGTAGCCAGTGGGGAACCGTCAGGGCCCTCTACGCCCTCTCAGAGGGCCTAACATATTCTTAAAACATATAATATAATTTATCCAATTTTATTTTATCTACTTACAGTTTGACAATCGACATCTAAACAATTACAGAAATATAAGCAAATAAATTATTCAACCGTGTCTATTCAATCTGTGTTGGAAGGTGAGGCGTTAAGTGGAAGCCTGTGAGCCTGTGTCTCCCCCTATCAGTACTGTGATACCCACTGTTCGTTTACAGAGGGCCTGGCAGTTATAATTCAGCGTAATACCAGTTTCAAATGACAGTAAAATTGACCAATCATATCTTCCCTCTTAGTGGGCGGGCTTAACTGTATGATAATTTCCGCCCGCTGTGGCGACGCTAGCTGTCGTTAGCGTACCACCGCTAGCTAGTTTGGATTCATTCCCTTGATGCCCTCCTGCGTGTTGTTTACATATTCCGCTTCCGAGAAACACGGAGCTGTGAACCTAATTTTGTTGGAACCTTATTTTGCTTAAGAAGTTATCTAGTACATATGTTATTATTTATTGCGTTTCTAAAGATGTACTGTCGTCACGGTTTGCTACTGATGTATGTATGTATGTATGCAATACATGCACCCAACCCAACTACATGCAGAGATCACAGATTTGCCATATAGACTCTTCATTTTGTAACTTATCTGACATCAGTGTTTAGGTTTGAACCGTCACATGTGGAGGGGGAGTGGATCACAGGCTCTCTCAAGCCCACTTGCTGCCTGGTCGGCTGTGAAGGTCACACGCTGCAGCTCGGCATCATCAGACGGGCATATCTCCTCATTGCCTTGGGAGTGAACTGGGTGTGTGAAGCATTTTGATTAAGTGAAAGGCGAAAAAAAAACCCTTTTTCTGAAAACTTTTGGTGCAGTCTGATATGTCCATTTTGCTTACACTCTTCAGTAAACTCAACATTTTTACTTCTGTATATGGATTCAGCAGCTTCATCATAAGAACTGGAGGGATTTTGTGAAATGTAATTTGAAAGAAAATGTAACAGTAAATATTTAACAATAGAATTAGGAGGACTTTACTGAAGCATCCTGTTGCTACCGGATTAGTTGGATGTGAAACAAATCAGTGAAATCAGACTGTAACTGAATTTGAAGAAACATTTTCAGAATTTATTCTGAAAAAAATGCCATTATGACACCATCAGTGTTTGTTTGATATCAGTCTTAAATATCTGCATTTCCTAGCTTCAGCCCTGCACAGCATCCTGAATACTTACACAGTCAGCGAATGAGTCAGAAGGTTAACATACAGCCACATTTTCCCTCTAAAACATTTCCCGTGACGCTAATAATGTGTTGAGTCCAACCTTGCTGTGGCCTGTTAACACAAGACCATTAAAACCAGCCCAGGAAGCCTCAAGATTTCCCTACATTATAAAACTCCGAAATTAAAGTGGTATTACTTCAAAAGTAATTATGTAGAATATCAAACGTTCTCATGTCCTGAATTTAATTTCTGAAGATTTCATTTCTTTGCCATCACAGCGGACTCTGGGTTGCAGGCCGTCCTGCCGCTGTAATGTGTTTTCTACTTCAGCCCCGAACGGCTAGTGAATCGGGCAGCAGTTGACGTCTCCCTGCGAGCACCAGTCCTGTTTTCGTGATTTTGTCACAATATTACAGCTGCCGCCACCTTCCTCGAAAGCATAAAAATGTATATGGGCTCAAGCAATGCCTGCTTCCACGAGTGGAACCTTCACCGACTTCAGATGAGTTTCTCTTGATCTGATAATGAAAGTGAACGCACTATTAATAAATGAAGGAGACTTCTGTTGCATGAAAGCTGATGGTGAGAGCCTCACTGTTCTCAATGCTTCCACACTCACATGCTCCAAGATGCTCAAAACATGAGCCCATTTACCTTTTCAACTAAAAGAGTTTACTTTGGACTATTGGTAAAACAAGCATGCTCAGTGACTGTAATGTGGTTAATAGAAGCTAGTCAGCTAGAAGCTAGTCAGAAAATAAACCCTGTGCCTTCACCCCACAGATGGAGGGGATGAGGCCCATGTGGTCCCAAGATGACTAATGGATGCCTTCAATCATATGATAGGCCAGACCCTACATTAATAAGCATGCCAATGAAGTAATTACACATTACCAACCTTACCCAAGCCCTAATGTCCTAACAGATTGTCATGTTAGTGCATTGCTCCCATTGACCGACATAGAGAGATTGATAATGGGGGGTAAAAGAAGCATCCTTCAGTGTCGCCAGAATGACGGGGATTCCTAGAACCAATTAGCATTCGCTCATTAGTTCCCACTGACACTGACATATATCTGACATTTCCAGACGCAAGGACACGCAGGACGATCCGCGTGACACATACGTCACTTAGCCATAATTATCTTGCTGTTCCAGAAGTGACTGCTGTTATCAGTGGTCGTGAATGCTAATGTAATATTCATTGTGACTGCAGGACTGGGTGCTGATTTAGGCTCACATATTTCGCCATTAAGTCAATCAACCAGTCTGTTTAGGTGTGTCTATCCATGTAGCTACTCTAAGACTATGTTTTATATAAACCTGCATTGCAGGTTATTTGTAGTGATCACACTACTGAACAAGTAGAATAGCAAATACCACATACAGTGTAGACCAGTATAAACCAGTGTAGATCAGTGTACACCAGTGTAGACCAGTATAAACCAGTGCAGACCAGTATAGACTACCATTGAGCTGCTCCATTTCATCTCTTTCAACTTCAGTTTCCAGAAGCTTATAATTCTTTCCATGGTATTTTACAGATTTGAAGTTCCCTAATGCAATACTGTGAACTGGTTCAAGCTAGTTCTCTCCTGCTTTAAATGAAATGGCCATTTTGCCCCTCGTTTCATCAGTACCATGCACAATCTCAGAGGCTGGAGAGGGATTCACTTGTCTAAATGGTAACAAGCATTTCCTTCAGATTAGCATGCCCTCTGAAGTTACCCTCTGAGTAACTTCACATTCTATTTTTGTATATTGTAGAATTTAAGCAGTCATCTGTCTAGTTTTAACATAATAAAACAGACACTAGAATTGATACCAGTAACATTGGAGTCCATCATGGTGTAAAACTTCTGTGAGTGCAGACTGTGGACTGCTCCAAGATCCACACCTAAGTGGCGACCCTGTAGAAGCCTGGACTACATTCTAACACATGTTCTCCTGGGAGTGGATGGAGGACACTCCTCATGAACTAATAGTGTCTTCATCTTGACTGATACGCTGCCTCCTGAACTTTACGGTTTCATCAGAGGGTGTGTGCAGTACGTATGCATTCACAGGGTACCAAATGTCTTAAATTTAGTTTTCCATATTCAAGGCCTAAAAATGTCTTAAAATGTCTGGAATTTTATGAAGGGAGGCATTAAATTATTATAAGTGTGTGTTGTTCATTTGTTCTGGCGCGATGTGAACTTTGCCGAATCTAGCGCTAGGACCATGCAGAAAATAACCGCTCCAGGGTCCTAGTGCTAGATTCCTAGCGTTGGAGTATACGGCCTCAACAACGTCAACAATTTTTGACCCCCGTCAACAATTCTCGTTCGCGCCCCCCCCCCCCCCGTCAACGATGTGGAACACACCTGCATCCCCAGTAATAGTATTATTTTTTCTTGTGAGAGGTATTAAAAAGGTCTTAAAAGTCATTGAATTTGAGATTTAAAAATGTGCAGATACCCTGATTCATCTTTGCATTTGCAAACAATAGAGTTGTTGGTCTTGCACAGCAAAACGATGAGCGGTTCTTAGTGTGAATGAACTCTGACCTCCTCTGCTTGCTAGAGCTGCTGAAATGTTATTGTTGTTAAAGGGGCTTAAACACAGATAATATATATGTTCAGACTGTCCTGCTGGGATTATTGAGAAATAAATATAAAACTGAAAACTGGATAATCTAACCAGTCAGTAAAATTAAATAGTACTATCAGTTTCTTTTTAATCCCAATTCAGCTGCTGAAACCCTGGTCCATGCTTTCATAACTTCTAGATTGGATTACTGTAACTCACTGCTCTATGGTCTACCAGTGAAGTGAAAACACTTTGCCCTCTTCAGTGCATTCTAAATTCTGCAGCCAGAGTCCTTATGTCAGCTAAAAAGTTTGAACATATCACTCCAATCCTCCATAAACTTCACTGGCTCCCAGTCTCAGAAAGCATCCGCTATAAAATCCTCTTAATGACTTTTAAAGCCCTCCATGGCCTCACACCTGTTTACCTCTCCAACCTGTTGCACCCTCATGTTCCATCGCATCAGCTCAGGTCCTCTAACTCGGGTCTATTAACCATCCCAAGGCAAAGACTTTCCACTGTGGGTGGCAGATCTTTCAGTGTTGCTGCCCCCACTCTCTGGAACTCTCTACCTTCCTCTGTTCACTCTTCTGCCTCTCTTCCTATTATCAAAGTTCAGCTAAAGCTCAGCTTTCAGTTCAGCTTCCTATTCTCTCACTACTTCCACTCTCACTGATACTCCCTAACTCTCCCCTCTTATGTATGACCATGTTCATGTAAAGCAGCGTTTCTCAAAGTGTGGGGCGTGCCCCACTAGTGGGGTGCATGGGTATTGCAGTATTGCAGGTGGGGCGCAAGCAATTGGAAGAAATTAACCTTTTTAAGCCTGTCGTTTTAATGCCTGTTCGGTTTTCATAAGCCCCGGATGTTTAAATTGTCTGCGGAACAGTGTGAACCAGGGCTAGATTTGGCTCTTTAATGAATTTGTACCGGCCCTCCCGGTCAACAAATCACGATCGTTTTGTTTGGTGTTTGGGTGATATGGGACAGGTAGGGCATGGAATTTCCCCTTCTTCTGAGGTGGGGAATGATAGAAAAAGTTTGAAAACCACTGATGTAAAGCGACCTTGGGTTTGTGAAAGGTGCTATAAAAAATAAATGTATTATTATTATTTATTATTGTTATTCATTCGATGTACTGCTGTAAAGTGCTCTGTTGCTTGAGAGCAAAACGAAAGATTGACTTAGAAGAGCAGTGATTTCGATTTGAGCACAAGTTTTCACACTAGTTTTTAGCAATGGACTCACTGCACTTACTTTCATTAGCTGATGCAGAGAAGCTAGTTCATGCTTTTGTCTCGTCGAGATTGGACTACTGTAATAGTCTTCTAATTGGATGCTCTAAACAGTCCATAAAGAAGCTACAACTTGTACAAAATGCCGCAGCTAGAGTCCTAACCAAGGCTAGGAAATTCGATCATATTAGTCCCACTCTCGCCGCACTACACTGGCTGCCGATTAAATATCGCATTGAATTTAAAGTTCTCCTGTTAACCTATAAGGCGTTAAATGGTCTTGCCCCACAATATCTGAGTGAACTCATTGATTACTACAACCCATCTCGCCCTTTGCGCTCCCAAAATGCTGGATTTCTCCTAGTTCCAAAAATTAGTAAAACTACAGCCGGAGGCAGAGCTTTCTCTTTTAAAGCCCCTCAATTATGGAATAGCCTTCCAGCTCAAATCCGAGATTCTGACACAGTTCCAATCTTTAAATCTAGACTTAAGACTCACCTGTTTAGTCAAGCCTTCAGCTAAAATTCCCCTTGTAAGGTGTAGGGGCTTGGGGGCCCCCAGACGTTGAGATTTCTGGTGATCTGAGATGTTGATGCTGTCATCCAGCTGTGTCTTGGCATCACTCTATTTGTGACTATGACTTGACTGGAAAGCAATGTCTCAGTGAGCCCTCATGCCTGTGGTCACCTCTGAACCCTTCCCTTTAGTTATGCTGCTATAGATTAGTCTGCCGGAGCCACATGCTGATCACTGGCACGTGAGCTACGTACATTTAAATGAATGGTGGTTTAAATTCATGTCCACTCAGTCTGTATTGTCTATCTTCTTGCATGGCTCTACCCAAGACGATTGGATACAGGCACCTGCAGGCACCTGGGGGATGGTCTGGCTGCCGGTGGATGTGCTGATGCCGGGGTTCACCTGGGGAGTAACACTGCAGTCGGAGCCTACAATACCAGCATCACTGCTCCGACACGGAATGAAAGCCTGGCATTCATCAACAGACATTTACAGTGACAATATCAAAACCCAGAACTTTCAATTCTACCTTTTACCTAGTCTGATTGTGTGAATTGTGTGTGACTTGTGTATTTGTGTGTTAACGGGCCGCCCAATGGAGGATGGGTTCCCTTTTGAGTCTTGGTTCTCCCGAGGTTTCTTCCTATTCCCCACCATCATAGGGAGTTTTTCCTTGCCACTGTCGCCTTTGGCTTGCTCATTAGGTTTCTGGACCCATAGTATTGTTAACCTTGTAAATCCTGTAAAGCTGCTTTGCGACAACTTGAGTTGTTAAAAGCGCTATACAAATAAACTTTGATTGATTGATTGATTGATTGATAAAAGGGAAACCCTGTTAAAAGGCTTTCTGCCCAGGTGAGCATGTCTGGGTGGGTGAGGAGCCTTGTTTGATATCCCACCAGGCTACTGTGTCCAGTCTGTAAGTGTAAAGCAGTGTGCGACAGCCCAGGTGTGTGTGAACTGATATGAGGCGATGCCTTGGATTTGACTTGCTGTTTCTCACTAATCCCGCAACATGGTTACCAGAGCTACACAACAAGGAGGATGCCAAGCAGATGGTCATAAGTGATAAAGTGCTTGCTGAGTACATCTGACATCAGTCATGGTCTGGTGGTAGGGAACTGGTCTTGTGACCGGAGGGTCGTGGGTTCAATTCCCATACCTAAAGCCATGACTGAGGTGCCCTTGAGCAAGGTACCTAACCCCAACTGCTCCCCGGGCGCCGGGCTAGGACTGCCCACTGCTCTGGGCACATGTGATTCACAGCCCCCTAGTAATCACTAGTGTGTGTGTGTGTGTGTGTGTTCTAACTGCACAGATGGGTAAAAAGCGGAGGACAAATTTCGATTGTAGTGAAAAAATCACAATTGACAAAAAATATGGCACACAGACAGCAGAAACGTGATGTAGTTGGGTATAAGGAGGAACAGGAACCATCATGGCAGGATAAACTGCACAGTATGTACTACCTGCCCTTATAACGTACAATAACGGCAGTGGCTGATATAGAGAAATCCTACCAATGGTTGTATGTAATCATGGCAGCACAGAAACAAGCTCAGAACACAAGATCAAAAGAGGCTCTACCACACCGGGCGTAACCCCAGATGCAGGCTGTGCCACAATGGCCCTGAGACAATCCAGCGCATTACAGCAGGGTGCAAGATGCTAGCAGGCAAAGCGTACATGGTCCGTCAAAACCAAATGCCTTACAGTGACAAATTTGGGCTGAAAGTTCCAAGGTCAACGTGAGACACTGCCTCAAAGATCGCGGGAAATGACCAAGCTAAGATACTGTGGGACTTCCAGATACAGACCGGCAAAATGCTAATAGATATCCTAGGCTAGCAAAGTGATGGACAAACTGTAGAAGAATGCCACAGTGATCGATGTAGTGACCCCAAGTGACGGCAACATTAGGAACAAGGAACAGGAAAAGCTGGAGAAGTATAAAGGGTTTGAGAGAACAGCTGGGAAACATGTGAGAGGTGAAGACAACAGCGGGTCCAGTAGTAATCGGAGCAATAGGGGGCTGTCACCCCAAACTGGTGGATTGGCTCCAGCAGATCTCAGGAACAACATTGAAAGTCTCCTTCCAGAAGAGTCCAGCTAAGATCACACTGGTAGAGGAAAATATGTCTGGGAAGAAGTTGTCCGGTCTTCTTAAAATGTTTTGCAGTCATATCCAGTATGCGAGACACCGAATAGTTTTGAATTCAAATCGGTGTAGTCTACTATTTGAGAGAGCGCGTGGAGAGTGCTGTCCGTAGTCTAATTCAACTCAAATTAAAACCCCAGTTTCTCTGAGATGGACTGTCGAGGCACCGATAAAACATTAACAGCGTGATAATGTCAATCATAGTCGGCGTTGTTTATAAATAGCGTTCCTTTAAACTATAAATTAGTCCAAACTCGCCACTGCTGTCTGGTAGATGTTGATAAGGGGTAAACGTTACAAATTCCCATTGGACTACCAACTGCAAATCAAACTGTGGAATAAATGAATAAGGACTGCATTACTGTGCTGACATAGGTCTATGAAATAGTCTTCCTGTCCAGTAGAGAAGTGTTTTTTAACGAGTAGGCTACCTACACTAGCGGACTCTTTTTTGGCAGCTTGGTTATGAACTTTATACGAACTTTTACATTTTAATGAATGAATTCGAATTTTTGACAAATCTTTACTTTTGACAAATCAAGTTTTGATATGATACAACTTGAATAAAATTATACGAGTTAATAGTCATACAATGAACGTTTTGTAGTTTCTGTAACATGCTCTGTCGGCGAGCATAATTTCAAAAAGGAGTACTCCTCGAGCCTACTAACCACCACCAGCTTGTCTGGTACGTTTTTATACGTTTATCTTCATAAATGTTAAATTACAGTATTGAACAATTCATCCGGATGTCCTTTAAACGAGCCCGCATTCCTTGGTTTAAAGCCCAGTTAGAGAAAAATTCCCACAAACAATCAGCTTTTAAGTGCCCAAGATGGGCTGGAGGTTATACTAACGGAAGCTGCAGTGAATCACTAATTCAGGTTCCGTAGTTTGTGGTGCGTCATCTCTTATTATTATTTAAAAACTCTTTTATAGGTTATTGTTATATTTGCGATAGGCTACTTTAAAAATAATTAAAAACGATTTTTGGTCAGTTTGATTTACTTCTGGAACGTTTTGAAGGGTTGTGGATGTAATTAAAATCACCAGACGTTACACTCTGACATATAGCTGTTTTACTGCTTACATTCCTTTGCAAAACTAATGCCTTTCAGTCCACATTTTAACAATTTTCAAAAACAATCTTCAGTCCACATTGCCCTCTAGCGGTCATTTATTCGAGTGACATGCAACGATGTAGCAACATATAAAGGAATCGTGTTAGTGAAAAATACTGAATTATGATTGTTGAATGTAAATGATCTTGAAAAAATGCTTATCTACATTAAAGACTGCAAGTGGGTTCATGAAAAAGAGTTCATACCTATAAGAAGCATAGGTACAGACTTGCCTGTGTCTGAAGGTAATACAGTAATCATGGTGGTGGTAATTTATTTGTTTATTCATCTATTTATTTGTTTGTTTATTGGATTTTCATTTTTTTTTTTTGATTCTTCACAATCCATGTTTATATTCAAGATATTAGAATCATCCATCCATGTAAGCAGTTTTGAGTTTTTATTGTTCTAATTAAACAGAACAATAATACAACAAATCCCGTGGTTCCCTAAAATCACTCTGCACCTTTTTTGTGTGCAGCTCAGCTTAAACATCACACGTGAAAGGAAGAAATAAGAAGCAGCAAAAAATTATTCTGGCTCATACAAAAATAAAAGTCCCACATAGGTATGTCATTTTACTCAGGACATGAATTATTATGGATGAGAACATATACAGGTGCATCTCAATAAATTAGAATAGCCTATCATCAAAAAAGTTTCTTTATTTTACTAATTCAATACAAAAAGTGAAATGCATATATTATATAGATTCATGACAGTCATGTATTTCAAATCAAATCAAAATTTATTTATATAGCACTTTTTCAAGTTGTTGTCACAAAGCAGCTTTATAAGTGTCCGAGTCCAAGCCCCCAGTGAGCAAGCCATGGGCAACAGTGGCAAGGAAAAAACTCCCTAAGAGCATGAGGAAGAAACCTTTAGAGGAACCAAGACTCAGGGGGGGATCCCATCCTCCTCTGGCTGACGCTGGTCACCATGACAACGATAATTAAAGAGATACATAAACAAGTGATGGGGATGATGAATAATTCTCATCTTTGTGTGTATTTATATACATGTGTTCTCTATGTAATTCTTATTCATCTGTAGCAGGCAAGAATTCGGGGTGGTGAGAGGGGCCAGGGCAGTGGGTTGATCCCAGAGCCATAGAGAGAGAGAGTCGCGACAATGGAAGTTCAAAACGCTTGATGGTCACGTGATTCACGGAGGCTTCAGATAGTTCCAGGAAGTTCAATTTGAGTGCATAAACACAGAGATAGAACTGCAATTTGAGGATTATTTTGAACATATAGCGACCAACTTTAGGCTAATGTTAGAGCACATTGCTGTTTAATGCTTTGATTGTTTTATAATTGTTATATATTACGTTCATTTATATATTTAGAGGGACAGGAAGGGGTGAAATTCAGATTAGATTAATTTTCTAACATTAACATATCTTTAAATCATGGTGATTTCTATAATCCCATGGTATTGGGGACCTAAGTAATCTAAATGACTAATGTACATTTTCTGACAGAAGGAAATTTTTCTTTGACTTCATTGTGCAGAAATGTGCTTTAAAAGGGTACATTAAAACACATTACATTTACATCCAGACAGTATATGACATATTAAAATACATGGATAAATTATATATATCTTGTCTTTTTAATACACACTTATTTACAGCAATTAATTCATTAAATAAATCTCTAATAATCTCAAATATGAATATTATGTCAAGCAGTTTTTCTGTGTCCTTTCCTCCATGTTGTTTGTGTAGTGTCCACCATGGTTTGCTGTGCTGCATGGGGATGCTCCAATCGATCAGAGAAAGGAGCAAAAATGTATGGTTTCCCCACTGATACTGAGAGGAGAAAAAATGGTTGTCTCAACTAAGCAGGAGCAATCTTACCTTCACTAAAGATTACAACAGCAAATATATATGTGAGGTAATCATCAAACACTGCATTTGCACTTTTCACAATAAACACACTATTGGAAAGCTTAATGCCTGATTTATTCAAATACAGAATAGTGAACAAAAAAAAATCAAAGACTCCAGACAGACTCGGGTGCAGGGTGAGGTTGCTATCTAGTTGCAGGCTCCATTGAATCCTCTATGGTTCTTTGGCCTAAAGAGAGAGAGAGGAGAAAACAACAGGAGAAAATGATTATTATGAGTATTGATGTGATATGAATTTGAATTTGTTGCATATCCTTGGTTGTATACGTATCCAGTAAGTGTTCTCTAATACTGTGTATTCACCCACTATGGGATATATGAGTAGACAAAACTGAGTTGTCATGTGTGAGGAGTAAACTCACATCACTCTGCAGGCACACTCTGCGCCCATTTACCATAAAACCCTTTGCCCATGAACCCCTGGATCTGCAACCTTTAAAAGGCTCTTCCCCCTGCTGTTACCTTATTTATTGTTGGAACTAATAAGAGGCCTGAACCCTGTGATCTTATTGGATGTGGGGGTTCATTATAGGAGATAAGTTTTTAGAAGTAATCAGGAACAATCTATGTATACAATCTATGTATTTATCAAAGGTATTATCTATGTATTTATCAAATGTTTTGTATTTTATTTTGTATTTGATTACGAAAGAAATCCATAAAGACATACTTACTAGTTAAGTTTCCTGGAATCTGAGGTTCGGCGCCTGTTTGGTTTAGAAATAGTACTAAAAAGAAATCTAGGATTTCTGTTTTTATTATGCTGAATCAAATAGTGTCTCTTTCTCTTGCAGTTGTCTCTCTTTGTTTTGCAGCTGTCTCTCTTTTTCCAGCTTTCTCTCCTCCTACAGCTGTCTGTCCTTCTGCAGCTGTCTCTCTTTTTTCAACTGTCTGTCCTTCTGCAGCTGCAGCTGTATCTCTTTTTCCAACTGTCTCTCTTTTGCCAGCTGTCTCTCTTTTCCAAACTGTCTATCCTTCTGCAGCTGTATCCCATAGTTTTTCAGCTGTATCTCTATCTGCAGCTGTTTCTCCATCTGCAGCTGCCTCTCCTCCTGCAGCTGTCTGTCTTTCTGCAGCTGTCTCTCTTTTTCCAACTTTCTGTCCTTCTGCAGCTGTCTCTCTTTTTCCAACTGTCTCTCTTTTGCCAGCTGTCTCTCTTTTCCAAACTGTCTGTCCTTCTGCAGCTGTATCCCATAGTTTTGCAGCTGTATCTCTATCTGCAGCTGTTTCTCCATCTGCAGCTGCCTCTCCTCCTGCAGCTGTCTGTCCTTCTGCAGCTGTCTCTCTTTTTCCAGCTTTCTCTCTTCCTGCAGCTGCCTTTCCGCCTGCAGCTCTCTCTCCGTCTGCAGCTGCCTCTCTGGCAGCAGATGTTTCTCCTCTTGCAGCTGTCTATCTTTGTTTTGCAGCTGCCTCTCCCCCTGCAGCTGTCTCTCTTTTTCTAACTGTCTCTCCATCTGCAGCTCTCTCTCCATCTGCAGCTGCCTCTCTTTTTCCAACTTTCTCTCCTCCTGCAGCTGTCTGTCCTTCTGCAGCTGTCTCTCTTTCTCCAGCTTTCTCTCCTCCTGCAGCTGCCTCTCTGCCTGCAGCTCTCTCTCCGTCTGCAGCTGTCTCTCCGTCTGCAGCTGCCTCTCTGTCTGCAGCAGCCTCTCTGCCTGCAGCTGTCTCTCCTCTTGCAGCTGTCTGTCCTTCTGCAGCTGTCTCTCTCTTTTCAACTGTCTGTTCTTCTGCAGCTGCAGCTGTATCTCTTTTTCCAATTGTCTCTCTTTTGCCAGCTGTCTCTCTTTTCCAAACTGTCTGTCCTTCTGCACCTGTATCCCATAGTTTTTCAGCTGTATCTCTATCTGCAGCTGTTTCTCCATCTGCAGCTGCCTCACCTCCTGCAGCTGTCTGTCCTTCTGCAGCTGTCTCTCTTTTTCCAACTTTCTGTCCTTCTGCAGCTGTCTCACTTTTTCCAACTGTCTCTCTTTTGCCAGCTGTCTCTCTTTTTCAAACTGTCTATCCTTCTGCAGCTGTATCCCATAGTTTTTCAGCTGTATCTCTATCTGCAGCTGTTTCTCCATCTGCAGCTGCCTCTCCTCCTGCAGCTGTCTGTCCTTCTGCAGCGGTCTCTCTTTTTCCAGCTTTCTCTCTTCCTGCTGCTGCCTTTCAGCCTGCTGCTCTCTCTCCGTCTGCAGCTGCCTCTCTGTCTGCAGCTGCCTCTTTGCCTGCAGATGTCTCTCCTCTTGCAGCTGTCTCTCTTTGTTTTGCAGCTGCCTCTCCTCCTGCAGCTGTCTCTCTTTTTCCAACTGTCTCTCCATCTGCAGCTCTCTCTCCATCTGCAGCTGCCTCTCTTTTTCCAACTTTCTCTCCTCCTGCAGCTGCCTCTCTGCATGCAGCTCTCTCTCCATCTGCAGCTGCCTCTCTGTCTGCAGCTGCCTCTCTGCCTGCAGCTGTCTCTCCTCTTGCAGCTGTCTCTCTTTGTTTTGCAGCTGCCTCTCCTCCTGCAGCTGTCTGTCCTTCTGCAGCTGTCTCTCTTTTTCTAGCTTTCTCTCCTCCTGCAGCTGTCTCTCCGTCTGCAGCTGTCTCTCTGTCTGCAGCTGCCTCTCCGTCTGCAGTTGCCTCTCTGTCTGCAGCTGTCTCTCTTTTTTTTGCAGCTGCCTCTCCTCCTGCAGCTCTGTCTCTTTTTCCAGCTTTCTCTCCTCCTGCAGCTGTCTCTCTTTTTCCAACTGTCTCTCTTTTGCAAGCTGTCTCTCTTTTTCAAACTGTCTGTCCTTCTGCAGCTGTATCCCATAGTTTTGCAGCTGTATCTCTATCTGCAGCTGTTTCTCCATCTGCAGCTGCCTCTCCTCCTGCAGCTGTCTGTCCTTCTGCAGCTGCCTCTCTTTTTCCAGCTTTCTCTCTTCCTGCTGCTGCCTTTCCGCCTGCTGCTCTCTATCCGTCTGCAGCTGCCTCTCTGTCTGCAGCTGCCTCTCTGCCTGCAGATGTCTCTCCTCTTGCAGCTGTCTCTCTTTGTTTTGCAGCTGCCTCTCCTCCTGCAGCTGTCTCTCTTTTTCCAACTGTCTCTCCATCTGCAGCTCTCTCTCCATCTGCAGCTGCCTCTCTTTTTCCAACTTTCTCTCCTCCTGCAGCTGCCTCTCTGCCTGCAGCTCTCTCTCCATCTGCAGCTGCCTCTCTGTTTGCAGCTGCCTCTCTGTCTGCAGCTGCCTCTCTGCCTGCAGCTGTCTCTCCTCTTGCAGCTGTCTCTCTTTGTTTTGCAGCTGCCTCTCCTCCTGCAGCTCTGTCTCTTTTTCCAGCTTTCTCTCCTCCTGCAGCTGCCTCTCCGTCTGCAGCTGCCTCTCTGTCTGCAGCTGTCTTTCCTCTTGCAGCTGTCTCTCTTTGTTTTGCAGCTGCCTCTCTTCCTGTAGCTGTCTCTCTTTTTCCACCTGTCTGTCCTTCTGCAGCTGTCTCCCATAGTTTTGCAGCTGTTGCTCTATCTGCAGCTGTCTCTCCATCTGCAGCTGTCTCTCCATCTGCAGCTGTCTCTCCATCTGCAGCTGCCTCTCTGTCTGCAGCTGCCTCTCCGTCTGCAGCTGCCTCTCCATCTGCAGCTGCCTCTCTGTCTGCAGCTGTCTCTCCATCTGCAGCTGTCGCTCCATCTGCAGCTGCCTCTCTGTCTGCAGCTGCCTCTCTGTCTGCAGCTGTCTTTCCATCTGCAGCTGTCTCTCCATCTGCAGCTGCCTCTCCGTCTGCAGCTGCTTCTCTGTCTGCAGCTGCCTCTCTGTCCGCAGCTGTCTCTCTTTGTTTTGCAGCTGTCTCTCCTCCTGCAGCTGTCTCTCTTTTTCCAACTTTCTCTCCTCCTGCAGTTGTCTGTCCTTCTGCAGCTTTCTCTCCTCTTGCAGCTGCATCTCCGCCTGCAGCTCTCTCTCCGTCTGCTGCTGCCTCTCTGTCTGCAGCTGCCTCTCTGCCTGTAGCTGTCTCTCCTCCTGCAGCTGTCTCTCTTTTTCCAACTGTCTCTCCATCTGCAGCTCTCTCTCTATCTGCAGCTGCCTCTCCGTCTGCAGCTGTCTGTCCTTCTGCAGCTGTCTCTCTTTTTCCAGCTTTCTCTCCTCCTGCAGCTGCATCTCCGCCTGCAGCTCTCTCTCCGTCTGCAGCTGCCTCTCTGTCTGCAGCTGCCTCTCTGCCTGTAGCTGTCTCTCCTCCTGCAGCTGTCTCTCTTTTTCCAACTGTCTCTCCATCTGCAGCTCTCTCTCCATCTGCAGCTGCCTCTCTTTTTCCAACTTTCTCTCCACCTGCAGCTGTCTGTCCTTCTGCAGCTGTCTCTCTTTTTCCAGCTTTCTCTCCTCCTGCAGCTGCCTCTCTGCCTGCAGCTCTCTCTCCATCTGCAGCTGCCTCTCCATCTGCAGCTGCCTCTCTGTCTGCAGCTGCCTCTCTTTGTTTTGCAGCTGCCTCTCCTCCTGCAGCTGTCTGTCCTTCTGCAGCTGTCTCTCTTTTTCCAACTGTCTCTCTTTTGCCAGCTGTCTCTCTTTTTCCAACTGTCTATCCTTCTGCAGCTGTTTCTCTTTTTCCAACTGTCTATCTTTTTCCAGCTGCCTCTCTGTCTGCAGTTTTCTATCCTTTTGCAGCTGTCTCCTATAGTTTTGCAGCTGTCTCTCCATCTGCAGCTGTCTCTTTTTTTCCTGCTGTCTCTCCTTCTGCAACTGTCTCTCTTTTTCCTGCTGTCTCTCCTTCTGCAGCTGTCTCTCTGTCTGCAGTTTTCTATCTTTTTGCAGCTGTCTCCTATAGTTTTGCAGCTGTCGCTCCATCTGCAGCTGTCTCTCCATTTGCAACTGTCTGTCCTTCTGCAGCTGTCTCTTTTTTTCCTGCTGTCTCTCCTTCTGCAGCTGTCTCTCTTTTTCCAACTGTCTCTCTTTTTCTAGCTGTCTCTGTTTCTGGATCTTTTCCCGATTCTTCAACTTTCTGCACCATATTTTCTTCAAGAATGCCCAGCACCCATAAGACTGAGTCGGGCTGGAAGATGGTAATGGGTCTCTGACTTTGATCATGACCCTGGGTGCAATCTGTGCATATCCAGCAAACCACAAATTAAATTGTTGCATTTTCTGAATAAGTAGTGTAATATAATTAATTATAATTACAATTAATAAGTTCCATATAGGCAAGCAAAGGCTTGGCTGAATCAGTACCTGTAGTTTCTCTTTGTAGTCATCATCCATGTCCTCTGTCCGTCTGCTCTTAGATGTCTTATTTTTTTCCAGAGTGGATAACCTAAAGTACATTTCATCTGAGTGATTTTCAAGCACTGATTAACCATAACCACTGTGAAAACTAACTTCAGTGTTTTGGCTTCATACCACAGTCATGTTTTTATATGCTAAAAGTTAGGGATGCACCGATTCACGTTTTTCACTTCCGATACCGATTCAGATATCTGAGGCTTAGTATCGGCCGATACCGATCCGATAGAGTAAAACAGTGCTGAATCGACTTAAAACATTTTTTTTTAACACAGACATACTGAATTACAAGTTTATTGAAAACTCTGCACCAGTATAGCACACTTAAACACACATAAAACATATAAAAACAACACAAATTGCATTTGTTCAGTCAGTGCAATTATGAATATAACATTGAATGTAAAATAAATAATACCAAAGAACCTGAAACTGACAAAAACAATAGGTTCACAACTTTGGTCAAACATGACCAAGAAACCTTTGAAATGGTTCAAGAATTCTAAATATAATTTAAAATGAATAAGGAGATGAAATAAGAGAAACAGCAATACCTATGCGGCTAGTTTGCTATAGCGCACACATCACGTAGAGCACAAAGCATGTAACGGCCAGAAATATGTGTACTGTGCCTTTAAGGGAGCGAGTTGAGTGCACGTATGGAATATTGTTGTTTTTTTAGCTGTCTGCCGTAGACCGACTCAGACCACTGCTCTTTATTTCATCTTTATTTTATTTCTGTAAGTACCGCATTCAATGAGCTTTGGACAACTCACCAGTTCAAGTATGAACTGTCAAGTAGTGCTGGAGCCCAGGTTTATTTTGGTCAACCAGCAAATAAACGGACTAAGTGGAATAGCACCAGTGCGAGTACGAGTCAGTGATTCACCTCTCCTCGGTGTGCTTCGTGTTTCACTCGCCTGTTAACTGTCCAAGTTCACTTCTATCCGGGACAGAGTGGATATTTAAAGTTGAACTAACTCCGAAAAGCGTTACAAGCATAGAATTAGACTGAATAGATCTGGGGTGAGTTTCCCGAAACGTTCTTAGCGCGAAGTACTTCTTAACCTCATATGTTTCATACGAGGTTACGAAGTACTTAGCGCTACGAACGTTTCGGGAAACCCACCCCTGTTTTTATGGATCGGTCACAGTCACCGATACCCGATCTAGGATTTTTTCCAATATCGGGACCGATACAGATATTAATATCGAAACCCGTGCATCCCTACTAAAAGTACGGAGAGGCTAGTAGACGTATGTGAATAGGATCAATTCTGTATGAGGGTATAGAGCAGACATACGGTATGTCTGCTCTATACCCTCATACAGAATTGATCCTATTCTGATAATAGAGTCTGGAAGAATTAAATAATCACCTCTGTTGACTGTAGTTTCCACTCAGCATGTTGCCACCTGTTTCAGCAATCTACAATTATTTGCAAAAAACACAAAATGTCACTTTGTATCATGTACACAGCCGCATTTCAATGACTGTAGAGCTCTAAGTTGCAGTGTTCTGGAACCAAGTGATGTCATTTTTTTCATTATGACGTTTTACTGACATTCAGTGGCCATGAAAACATGGTAACCATGACAACAAAATAAATAGCTGACAAGACAGCAGTAACTTACTTCATTAGGAAACCCTATAACCATGCTGTTCATAGTATGTCATGCATTTTAAGGGTTAAGCAAATATAACTATAGAAGTCCTTGATATAAAATTTAAAATTCTTATTGTTATTTCACATTTTAACGTTTCTGATGAATTCTTTGAAAAAAACATTTGTTACAATGAAAGTTATATATATTTTTAAATATAAAAAGGTACACATTTTATTAGAATTTTGAAATGACCAAAAAAAATTGTATTGGCAAAATTATTCAGATCATAGAACTAAATCACATGCTGACATTAACTTTGCGTGCATGTGTGTTTTTGTGTGGTCTTTCATGGAAGCGAAACTTTTCAGTCATTTCCAGTATTTGGCCAGTAGAGGGAGACCAAGTACTAGCATACTGATATTACACAGATGAAATAAGACATTTCAGTGAGTTAAAATCAGAGTTTTTGTGTGTGTGTGTGTGTGTGTGTGTGTGTGTGTGTGTGTGTATATATATATATATATATATATATATATATATATATATATATATATATATATATATATATATATATATATATATATATATATATATATCTCAATGGTCACTGGTTAAAATGGCTGTGACGCATTGAAGCATTTCAGGTTTTCAAATAGTGCGGCCCCAACGTTTCCGGTTGTATTGTTTACAAACAGCGGCATATGCAAAACTAGCTAGAGTAATATCAAAATGAGTGTTCGGTGCAAAGTTTTTAAGTCGGATCATTTCCAAAAACAATGTAAGAAATATTCAGAGCACTGTTGTGTTCCTCTTTGCTCGGCGTCTGGGAAGTTTAATGGCAGTTAAAGTTTTCATAGCTTTCCAGCGCGTATAGTGACCTCAGGAGCCAGTGGCTAATAAACATACATCGGGACCATTGGGACCAATTTACTATCTCGCCTCATACAAAAGTCTGTAGCAGACATTTCATACCAGACCACTTGATTGAACCAAAAACCCCAGAAGGTCAGAGAAGACTGACAAAGGATGCAGTACCACTTCTCTTTTAATGGAACGGATACAGCATTCAGGCTCCACAGCTAAGTGTGTGGGAGAGGAGAGAAAGACCGGCTGAGCCTACCTCCCTGGAAGATCCATCAACTGATCTTACAGTGGATCATGATTATTTTTCTGCTCCTGAGCCATCATCGCTAGACATGTCCTGCGCTGAAAATGAAGATCTGTCCCATGAAGTGGAGGAGCTGAGAAATCAGCTTCATGAGTTGCGTGCCCAGCTAACCTTTGGGTTACAACAATTCTCCGACGAGGACATTCGATTTTACACCAGGTAACGTGCAGTAAAGCTTTAGATGTAATTCACTGCCACTTTGACAATCAGTGTGCTGTTAAAATTAGAAAAATATATCAAAAAATATATCATATATATCATAAATATATGTATATCATAAATGTATGTATATATTATATACATACAATAATAATAACAGTAATCATCATCGACATCATTTTGCCAACAGATTCCCAAGCTATGACCACTTAATGGCATTTTGGTGGCTGATTGAGCCATCCATCCACAAAATGGTTCGGGTCTCAAGAGCAAAGGCTGCAGCTAAGAAGAATGAAGATATGTCTCATTCACGAATGTCAGGGGTATGACAACATTTTTTTAACCCAAAAAAACAACAGTAAGGGATGACTCCCGCTATACATGTTATGTTATGGTAATATGTTGAACAAATGACCAGGGGGGTATTCCAGAAAGAGGGTTTAACAAACTCTAAACTTAACCCTGAACTCTGAGTTGTCTTACTCCGATCTGACATACTCAGAGTTTTCGGTTCCAAAACGGCTGATCGGAGATTAAGTAATCAGGGTCGCTCAACTCCGAGTAGGTTGACCCAGACAGAAGTGCGTTCACGCGTAACTATTAAAGGCATTCTTAATGGAACACAGATAAATAAGATTAATCATGGACTTAAATGCGAAAATCAGCCGAGCATCGTATTTCACACCATTGTAGCTTGAAGTATTACTGACTGCGTATGCAGAATATTTAGATATTATTAAATGTAAATGTAATACTATGGTAGCTGCTAGAGAAAGGCAGTCAGCATGTCAAAAAATTGCCAACAGAGTTAATGCGTGAGTGAAAATTATATTTTTATATTTAGCAGAAGGGCGTGATTATTTTATTATATTCTCCTCATTTATAATACTGTATTGAGTTTTATGTATTTTTTATGCACGCGGAAAGTATAAACGCTTCCACCGTTCGCGCAGAGTCGCGCGAGGTGGGCGGAGCGCTATGGTCACTCACTCAGACCTACTCTCTAATGCACATCAGATCTACCAATTGGATTCACTCAGACCTGCTCTTTAATGCAGCACAGACTGTTATGAGACTAGGATTGGTTAGGCTGGGAACCAGGGCGGCCTCTCACCTGAGCCCTCCCATGAGAGTCTGCTTGACCAATGTTTGAGAGGAGGTGGTCTATGTTGGGGGTGGGCTAAATGTCCTCCGTGTCCAGAAGAGCAGAAGTTGAAACACCTTCACTTTAGCTACAAGCATCAGGACAGATTAATCATCAGAAAATTATATTTTTATATTTAGCAGAAGGGTGTGATTATTTTATTATATTCTCCTCATTTATAATACTGTATTGAGTTTTATGTATTTTTTTTATGCACGCGGAAAGTATAAACGCTTCCACCGTTCGCGCAGAGTCGCGCGAGGTGGGCGGAGCGCTATGGTCACTCACTCAGACCTAGGCTGTGTTCGAAATAGACTACTACATACTGGATACTGCATACTGGACTCAGTATATACTGGATACTGCATACTGGTCCTCTTAGTAGTATGCAGTACAGTTTCCAGTATGCGACAAAAGCAAAGCACACTACGGGGTCACGTGAACGTAGCGTTGCATGATGGGATGCAGTACACCACGAAGATAGCTCTGTTTGCGTACTGGAATATTTTGCGGAAGTAGTAGGTCATCCGGGTATGTTTCGCGTACTGGAAATTTTCATTTTGGTCACATACTGCATACGACATACTGATTTGGGGCTCGATCAGTATGCCAGTAGTATGTAGTAGACTATTTCGAACACAGCCCTACTCTCTAATGCACATCAGATCTACCAATTGGATTCACTCAGACATGCTCTTTAATGCAGCACAGACTGTTATGAGACTAGGATTGGTTAGGCTGGGAACCAGGGCGGCCTCTCACCTGAGCCCTCCCATGAGAGTCTGCTCGACCAATGTTTGAGAGGAGGTGGTCTATGTTGGGGGTGGGCTAAATGTCCTCCGTGTCCAGAAGAGCAGAAGTTGAAACACCTTCACTATATACAATCATCAGGACAGACAAAATTCACTACACGTTCACCAGGACAGACAGAATTCATGCACTTTGTTATGGCAGCAGATCCAGTATCTGTGTCATTCAGGATTTAAGAAGCACTCTGATAACGGACGCGTGAAACCATGTGTTGAACAAAAAATATCTTTATATAAGAAAAATGCAATTCAAAACTCTTCTTTTTACAGTTTTCTTCCAATAAATCTCAACACGGTAAGCACGGTCAAAAAACTGTGTGTATCCGTGCTTCTAGATCTTTTTCCCACTAGCACACCCTCAGCTCAACAGCATCCCCGATAGGCCAGCGTTTCTCAACCGGGGTGCCGCGGCACCCTGGGGTGCCGTCTGTCTTCATCGGGGGTGCCGTCAAAATATTCTGATGTGAAATAAAAAACTATAGTTTAAAAAATTGAAGTTATTATACGCTTTAAAAATCATTAAAATGTATTTCATATGACCAGATCTCTCAAATTTGGTGGGCGTGAGCTTTTTTTCAGGCGGGGGGGATTGGAATCTGTCGCGATGGTTAGTGTAGCGGCTGTGTGTGTGTGTGTGTGTGTGTGTGTGTGTGTGTGGTTGGGGAGCGGGCTGGCTAAAGTCTACCAAGAAACAGCGCGATCTATATTCTGATTGGTTCAACCTGTTATAATATACAACCGATGGATTGGCTGAATATGCTGCGGTGTGCGGCGATTAGATTATTTAAAAAATAAATAAATAATAATAATATTCAAGCGTGAGAAATTCCATGTGTGGCGTGAGAGCGTGTGAAATCGCTAAATATGCGTGAGTCTCACGCTCAAAGCGTGCATATGACCTGCATATGACCAAGGTCAGCACGTGATTACGCAGGTTTCCCACTGACTGTAAGTCACATTTATCTGCTCTCTGTCTTAATAATCACTTTTTTTGTGTTATGTTGGCCGGGAGATGGTTGCAGAGAGTATGTTTTCAGGGTTGCCAACGCTCACGCATTGAGCATGAGACACACGCATTTGACCGTTTGCATGCATGCATATAAAGGGTGCCACAACTGAAAAAAGGTTGAGAAACACTGCTATAGGCTATCAAAAATAAGAGTCCCATCGTAAATTTGCTGTTCAACTAAACTGACATTATTGTATTTCATGAAATAATACAAAAATTACAAAAAACACTCATAAACAATATAACAAATACAAATTCTTATTTATGGCTCTAACATTTCGGCCCCTAATTGTATTGGCAGGGTACAAAACAATTACAAACTTACTAATAGAGCCATATCCATATCGATCCAACATCTACTGTACATAGTAATTTATTAATCAAATTTCTGTGTACGAGTCCATTATTAATCCTTTCTTGACTCATTCTGCTTCCTGCATAAGACAGAGTTTGTTAGTAGGCCTTTCCAATAGGGTAGATTTGGTTTGAACTTGAACCCGTCTGACCACTCCTCTTGAGTCTGGATAGGTCTTACGGATTTTTCTAGTCAACCAGGCATTCCTTGGGGCAGAATTGTCCACAATGAGAACAAGGTCTCCAGGAGTGAGATTTCTCTTGCGAGTATTCCACTTCTGTCGCTCTTGCAGCAACGGGAGGTATTCCTGGGTCCATCTTGACCAAAACAAGGTCGCCATATATTGTATTTGTCTCCATCTTCTACGGGAGTAGAGGTCATCCCTGCTAAATATGCCAGGTGGAAGAGCTGGTTGTCTTTTCATTAACAGAAGATGATTTGGAGTCAAAACCTCTAGGTCATTGGGCATCAGAGGCAGCAGTTAAAGGTCGATCATTAATGATTGCTTCAACTTCACTTAGCAGTGTGTGGAGGCCATCATCATCCAACACCTGCTGTCTCAATAGAGAATTCAACACCTTCCTTACAGTGCGAATCTGTCGTTCCCATATTCCACCTTGGTGGGATGCAGTCGGGGTGTTAAAAATCCAGGTGATGCCTTTCTGCATAAAGTCTTCTCTGATTTGAGATTGATCAAGCTCCTCTAGAGCCTCTCGGAGTTCTCTCTCGGCACCAATAAAATTTGTGCCATTGTCAGAACGCATTGTTGACACTTGACCTCTTCTACAGATAAATCTTCTGATGGCATTAATGCATGATGAGGTATCTAAAGAGTGAGCCACTTCTATGTGGACGGCTCTAAGGGCAAGACATGTGAACAAGACGCCATAGCGTTTTACCATGCTACGTGCTCTTCTGACCTCAAAGGGTCCAAAATAGTCTACGCCTACATGTGTAAAGGGAGGCTGGTCAGGGAGTACATGTTCCTCAAGTAAGTCTGCCATTTTTTGCTCTGCAGGTTTTGCATGCAGCTTTCTGCATGTAATGCAACTGGATATCACTGTTCGAGAGGCTCTGTTTAATCCTGGAATCCAGTATCGCTGTCTGACCTTTGCTATTAAATGATTTCTTCCACAGTGACCATTCTGACGGTGAACATGCGTCAGAATCAGCTTTGCAAGGTGGTGATCCTTGTGTAGCACTGTCGGGAATCTGGATTCTTCTGGCATGGCTGACTTGTTCAGCCGACCCCCCACTCTAATGACACCATCTTGCAGTACAGGATCCAATCTGTAGATTGGAATGGACTTCTTAACTTGGGAATTTTGTCCTTGGAGTGAGGCCAACTCCTCTGGATACATCTCCCTTTGACTGTGACATATCAATACAATTTCTGCATCCTCCAAATCTTGCACTGATAAAGGTTTCTTCTCCACTGACTGCCTTAATCTTTTCATTTCTTCTTGAACTTTCAAGTCCTGTTTTCTTTTATCACTCTCCGTTAAAGCAACAACAGCTTTGCATTCCTTTCTCTTGTTGGCTAAGTAGTGAAGCGTGTCTTTCAATCGCAACATCCATGCAACAGCTTTCTTCAGTCTATGCCAGTCAGAGTAGTACTCTACCAATGTTGTCATGGCTGCAACTTTGGTTGTGCTAACGAGACTGACTAGTATTGCTCTTCTTAATTCACTATCCTCGTCCATGGTGTTGTGTATGTCTGGTCTTGTGGGCCACTCACGCTCATCTTTATAAAGGAAATGTGGACCGTTAATCCTTTTGTCATTCTTGATGAGTGAGGTAAACCTCATTCCTCTTGAAGCTACATCTGCTGGATTGAAAGAACTATTCACATATCTCCACTGAGATGGTAAAGTAGCTTCCCTGATGAATGCAACTCGATTGGCCACAAAGGTCTTGAAGCGTGAAGCATCATTCTCTATGTACCTAAGTACAGTCTGTCCGTCCAAAACACAGACTCTTCAACTGTGGTCTCTATTTCTCATCTTAACAGTTTATCCACCTTCACTGCTATGACTGCAGCAGTCAGTTCCATTCTAGGTACTGTTACCTGAATGTAGGAAGCTGTACCATAACTACTCTCACTTGCATCCGAAAAATTGTGTATCTGAGCCTTGAGAACGCGACCAAAGTGCCAACTTTTCAAGATCGCTTGGAGTGAGACTTGAACCTGGAGTGGGTGGCGAACGTAATTTGTTGTTATGGGGGGGGGGGGGGGGGGGTGTAAAATGGACTAAATTTAAGTATTATTATATCGTGATCGATCGATCGCCTGTGGTTGGCGCCAGAGCGAACTAGTAACTTTTTAGTCCAAGACGCTCAATGCGTGAGAGTTGGCAACCCTGCAGGTATAGCAACCAGAGGTGGGGACTCGAGTCACATGGCTTGGACTCGAGTCAGACTCGAGTCATTAATATTAAGACTTTTGACTTGACTTGAAAAAATATTCAGAGACTTAGACTTGACTTGGACTTTTACACCAATAACTTGGGACTTGAATTGGACTTGAACCTGTTTACTTGCAAAGACTTGATTTTTTTTTACCCCAAATCTAAATTTTAAAACGCATATTAATATTTATAAAGTGCGCCCCATTAATTTCATTTCCGTCCTTCTGACGCAGACCAGTCCTCTGCTTTTCCACACTCTGTACGTGTGTGTGTGCATGAACTGCAGCACAACCAATCAAATGGGGGGTTGGCGAACGTAAATTTTTACCGGGCGGGGTGTAAAATGGACACAAATTAAGTATTATATCGCGATCGATCGATCGCCAGTGGTTGGTGCCAGAGCGAACTAGTAACTCATTGAATCATAGATGTGGATCAGAGGTAAATAAACTAGATTTTTTTCCGGCGTGAGAAATTGGATGTGTGGCGTGAGAGCGTGTGAAGACGGTCAAATGCGTGTGTCTCACGCTCAATGCATGAGAGTTGGCAACCCTGGGTTCTGTATCTGAACTCGGGGAAGAGAGCCTCTCTCTGTCACCATCATAATATCCAGTTCTATCTCAGCATGGATTGTGTATTTGAAGACATCTACGTCAAGAAAAAAATATATTGACAAAAGTGGAGCGAGTTTTCAGCTATGGGGACATCATTCATCGTGCACAAATGACATACAGACTTTTGGCCAGCAAATGCAATGCAGAATAGTTTACTGAAATGTCTAAAGTTGCAGATTCCAGTTCTTATATTTGTTTGTCTTGTGTCACTCACACATGTTCTCCAAGAAACCAGATAAGAGAAGAGAGGGAAAATGCTGTTATGGTTCTTTGTATTGTACTGTGAAAATATCAGCACTTTTTATTTGAACATGGAGTTCTACTTATGACTTTTTCACAGAATATTTATTTCTGGAAAATTGTAGTTTAAAGTATGAATATTTTTGCAGCTAAGTTTAACAAATTGAACTGTGCAATAAAGAGGTGTAATCTTAATTTTTTTTATACTTCGTGTTTTCAGTTGCACATGTTTTATCAAGATTTGAGGAGAATACAGATTTAAAAAAGAACGCATGTCTATTATTTACATTTAAAATATACCTGCAACATTGGTAAAAAAAAAAAAAAAGACTCGAAAGGACTTGAAATTCCAAGTTTCAGACTTGGGACTTGACTTGACTGTTGCCTGTCTTGACTCGAGACTTGACTTGACTTGAGTGTCTTTGCTTGAGACTTGACTCGGGACTTGAGGTATAAAGACTTGGACTTACTTGAGACTTGCAAAACACTGACTTGGTCCCACCTCTGATAGCAACTTGGCTAAAATGTGTGCATGAGGGCATTTGGTAGCGCATATCCAGTGTGTTTAACAAAGCCATGAAGCCGGGCTTGTTCACTATATTAAAGGACATCATGTCTTTCACTATGAACTCCCCGAGTTATTTCAGCGTGCCGCTTCGAATTATATCCATAAGGAGTTACACTTTCAAACGGTTCGGAGAAAATAGGAGAAGGGTAATGCTGCAGGCCGGAGCCCCGGTGGGCGTGGGTAAAGGGCGGAGCATGTGTCAATCATTTTTGGATGCAGCCAATCAGATACTAGACTTTCGTTGTCAATCATTTTTTATTAAGCCAATTATCAGCCAGAGTTAGCTGTCAATCATTTTTTACTGCAGCCAATCATCTTAACAGATCTGCCAAAAGAAGGCGGAAATTGCACGGAGAAGCTCTTTAAACAGAAGTATATGCCATTCTTGCACAAAAGTAGCTGAATAAAAACATTAGAAGAGCCATGACTTTAGACATTTGTAAATCAAAGTTTAAAATACTTCTCACTTATTTTTCTGGAACGGCACTTTAATGTTTTTTTTCCTTTATTGCACGTATTGCATCATTTACATCATATATATATGTGGCGAGTGTAAATTATTAGCAGAGGGGAGGTGTAAATGGACACAAATTAAGTATTATATCGCGATCGATCGCCAAGTATAAACGCCTCCGCCGAGCAGAGCGTTGAGGAGCGATTTCGATTGGAGGATCGTGCTCTATTTTGTATTATTAATTTTTTGCTGATGCTGGTCCAGCGTGTCGCGTGCCACTGATTATGCCTCGGCGTGCCAACGGTGGCCCGCGTGCCATAGGTTGCCGACCCCTGCTGTAGAGCCTTTGAATATAAACCATTGTAGAAATTAAGCTCAGCAAGTAAAGTAAAAGAAGGACGCGATCACACAGTCTCATTGAAAATGTAGGAGTTAATGAATAAAGTGCACCAACGCAAAACCCGTGACATAATCCAAATAAAGTTTGAAGACCAGTATTGTTTTGATATAATCAAATGACGATGGAGTGTTGGAGTTATCGGACAGAGTTGATCAAACCAGAGTTAATCCAACTCAATGACTCCCGCAAAGATGTAATTAAACTCTGCCCACGAATTTCTCTTGGCGAAAGATGTACACGGTGAGCATACGAGAGCTAGCTAGCTCTCCATAATTATGACGATTAAAAGCAATGCCTGATTATATCAAAAAATACTGGTCTTCAAACTTTATTTGGATTATGTTACGGGTTTTGCGTTGGTGCACTTTATTCATTAACTCCTACATTTTCAATGAGACTGTGTGATCGCGTCCTTCTTTTACTTTACTTGCTGAGCTTAATTTCTACAATTACTGCAGCCATTTTTTACTGGCTGCAGTAAAAAATGATTGACAGCTAACTCTGGCTGATAATTGGCTTAATAAAAATTGATTGACAACAAAAGTCTAGTATCTGATTGGCTGCATTCGAAAATGATTGACACATGCTCCGCCCTTTACCCACGCCCACCGGGGCTCCGGGCTGCAGCATTACATATATGGCAAATAGAGCTGTGTTTTTGCAGAGCGGAAACCACGAGGATAAACTGAGGTAAGAAAGTAAATTGATGGTTTCATGAGCAACGTCACCAAAAAGATGCGCGCGCATTTTGGCAACGGAAGTGGAGATTTGTCCCATGGGACCACAGTGCAGATCCAAATTCTTTACCATATAAACAAGACAATAAACGTTACTATTTTCAAGCACTGTATGTATGTGTAGCAATACATTATTGCACTATTATCCTCACACAATGATGATGCATATACGCAGGGATTTAGATTTAATTCGATCTTTCAAAATAAAAGTCTCTCAATAATAGCCGAATCTACTGTACAGGACTGTCTCAGAAAATTAGAATATTGTGATAAAGTGCTTTATTTTCCGTAATGCAATTTAAAAAAATGAAATGTCATACATTGTGGATACATTACAAATCAACTGAAATATTGCAAGCCTTTAATTGTTTTAATATAGCTGATTATGGCGTACAGCTTAAGAAAACTCAAAAATCCTATCTCAAAATATTAGAATATCTTGAAAAAGTATCCTAGTAGGCTATTCAACTAATCACTTGAATCGTCTAATTAACTCGAAACACCTGCAAGTGTTTCCTGAGCCTTGAAAAACACTCAGCTTGGTTCAGTAAACTAAATCTCAAGTATGGGGAAGACTGCTGATCTGACTGCTGTCCAGAGGACCATCATTGACACCCTCCATCAGGAGGGTAAGAAACAAAAAGAAATTTCTCAAAGAGCAGGCTGTTCACAGAGTGCAGTTTCAAAGCACATTCACAAAAAGTCTGTTGGAAGGGGGAAATGTGGCAGGAAACGCTGCACAACCAAGAGGGATGACCGCAGCCTTAACAACATTGTGAAGAAGAGCCGCTTCCAGAATTTGGGGGAGCTTCAAAGACAGTGGACTGAAGCTGGAGTCCAGGTATCAAAAGCCACTGTTCACAGACGTGTCCGGGAAATGGGCTACAATAGCCGTATTGCCATGGTCAAGCCACTTCTGAACTCAAGACAACGGAAGAAGCGTCTGACTTGGGCTATGGAAAAGAAGCACTGGACAGTTGCAGAGTGGTCCAAAGTCCTCTTTTCAGACGAAAGCAAGTTTTGTATGTCATTTGGTAGTCAAGGCGCCAGAGTCTGGAGAAAGGCTGGAGAGGAGCAAAATCCAAGTTGCTTGAAATCCAGTGTGAAGTTCCCACAGTCAGCGATGGTTTGGGGAGCCATGTCAGCTGCTGGTGTTGGTCCACTGTGTTTTATCAAGTCCAGAGTAAAGGCAGTTGTGTACCAAGAGATTTTAGAGCACTACATGCTTTTATCTGCTGAAAAGCTCTATGGAGATGATGCTTTCATTTTCCAGCATGATCTGGCACCTGCCCACAGTGCCAAAACCACCAGTAACTGGTGTACTGACCATGGCATTGCTGTTCTTGATTGGCCTGCCAATTCCCCTGACCTGAACCCCATAGAGAATTTGTGGGGTATTGTGAAGAAGAAGATGAAAGACACCAGACCCAATAATGCAAATGAGCTAAAGGCCGCTATTGAAGCATCCTGGTCATCCATAACACCTCAGCAATGCCACAGGCTGATTGCCTCCATGCCACGCCGCATTGATGCAGTAATCTGTGCAAAAGGATTCCCAACTAAGTACTGAGTGCATTAATGGACATTTTCAAATGTTTGATTTTGTTTTGCTGTTATATTTTTTATTTTTTTACTTGGTCTGAGGAAATATTCTAATATTTTGAGATAGGATTTTTGAGTTTTCTTAAGCTGTACGCCATAATCAGCTATATTAAAACAATTAAAGGCTTGCAATATTTCAGTTGATTTGTAATGTATCCACAATGTATGACATTTCATTTTTTTTAATTGCATTACGGAAAATAAAGCACTTTATCACAATATTCTAATTTTCTGAGACAGTCCTGTAAGTCTCTACGTCAGTCAGCTTAATAATCAAGATCGTATCAATTGTATGAGCAAACTCACCCTGCCAACAGAAGAAATTCTTCCAGATCCTTACAAAATATTAGAATGGGAGGATGATTTGTCAAAATGGCCTCCAGTTCAGTGGCCAGATATCTTTACTTATTTGATTGAGAAACCTAGTGTTTACACTAAAGAGAAACTGCGCGCCTACAAGTCACTGGATGAAATGAGGTGATTATTTTGGTGAACATGCTACAATGATTAAAATTGTGCAAAATAAAGTACAGAGACATATATTGTAGAAAAATATTTTATTTGTTACTGTACTCAGTTTAATAAACGTGGCAAATGAAATTATAAATCACATATGTGTATATACAATAGACAATGCATATACAATGTATGAAATACATACGTGAAATCCGAAAGTGCTTGCACTAGCTAGTTAGCAATAGCACTTCGGACAAGCTCATTTTTATTTTAAGCCCTGGCCGAGTAATTGACAGTTATAACCAGACGTCCTGAATTAAATAAATGTACGAAAATCCACCTGACCTAAAATGAAATGGGCGCTACAGACGCGGGCATTCTTTATGATGTCCTCTGTCCAGTCCACCCTGTTAATAGCCTGCAGCCACAGCAGTCTCCTATTGCTCTGAAATAGACGCGATCCAGATGGTATTCGATAAAACTTTAAACCTTTACCCGACGAATAACGGTTCTAACAGCCGTATACACAACAACCAGACATCTCTATTTTGAACAACACTACATATTTTAAAAAACAGCGCTGATGCTAACGCAAGTCAATGATAAAATGCTACACTTCCGTTGCCAATATGCGCGCGCATCTTCGTGACGTCATCTTTGTATACAAACTTTGAAAGGGTCTATAGTTATCTAAATTAAGGTGGGGAATAAGTGGCCATATTTGATTAGAAATTAGATTTGACTGTTTGAAATTCTACATAATTCGGTCACTGATATGTAAAATCAGGTGACTACTGCAATATATTTATATATTAGTTGGGTTTGCAAATGCCCAGCTAATGTGTTTCACGTGCATGCATGAACTTACCAAACATTATGTCATGAAGGGCAGTATCTTTGAAAGCCCTCTTGTGGCCTTTACCAGCCCAATTCAGCTGACTTGCCAAACCATTAAAAAGGGCATGGGTCAGCATCCGTCTCATAACCATTTCTTGTGTGTGTCCACCCATGATGGAAAGGTAAGACACCTAAGAAGACAGCATTGATGAGACTTAACAAAAAACGATGTAATAACAAAGGCAGCTTTAACAATGACATGTAAGGAATGATAAGGCAGTCAAAGTTTCTATTATATGCCTTACTAACTGGTATACTAATAAGAGATGTTTTTATTTTCAGCACTGTGCATACTGAGGAGAGGATGGAAGAGGTGAGTTATTGGTTCTAATTTATTACCCTTGCTAAATCCTGTCACAAAGTTTAAATTTTATGTAAGGAAAAGTACCATCTTTTGACGTTCCTTCTGATCTCTTAGGATGACCTCTGCCTGATCCAAATCTGCCATGGTTCTAAGGGGGAGACTGATGACAGAAGGCGGTGTGTTTTCAGTGTCCTGCCTCACTAAGTCTCGTCTCAGGGCCTTTACATCATGGGTGAGCTTTTTAATTTCTTCTCTCATCTCTCTGTTTTCCTCCATAATTTGTGCAAGCATTTGCACCACTTTGCTAAGTCCAATGTCTATAAAGCAAGATGAAATTTATTCAATGAATGAAAATTATACAAATTATCACAGTACAGCCCCTGACCCCTCCCTTCGGGCGTGTGTAGATGTAGTCTGTGTCTAAGTATAAGACTGAAACAGTGATCTTTTGGTTCATACCTCTGAGCATTTGTCTGGGTTGTGGTTGTACCTCTGGATATAAAACATTAAAGGTTTGTCATTATACTATGATTTCATTATGTAAAGTCATACCATAGAATCAAAACACCCTTCTTATGAAACCATATTTTTTAGAAATATTTTTTTAACTGCTAAGTGCCTCCACTTGATGGATACTATTATAATATTTTGAAGGTCTTGGAATTACACATTGTTGCACAATAATCTGATTGGAATCTGACTAACCTGTATCGTTATCACAACTACTTGACTTTTGCAGATGGTGATGGCTTTCACCATTACTATGATGGGCTGAAAGGACAATGAAAGCAAAGAAAATTGTACAGAGCAGAAACTAGAGCAATAAAACAGGTAATGAAGTCTTTCAGATCTCCTATAGATAGAGCAGAGTTCTCAGGGTTCTTACCAAATAAATTCCGTTCAGGCCAAGTATGGTCCAGGACATCAGATGCTACCCTGTAACTTTGATAGAAATCTGTAGAGATAATTAAGTGCATAGTGTTACGGTGAGAGGAGGCAGGCACGACGAGTGTTTAACGTTGTCACACAAACGTTTATTCACGTACACACAACGATCAAGTCCAGCACGAGTAGCGCAAGCACTCAGTACATGTAACATTTACACGGCATGGGCTTTAGACAAAGACGAGCACGGGACATTGTGCAAACGCACATTAAATAGACGAACTACACGATCCCCAGTGATCACGAGACGAGGCACAGGTGAGACCGGTGAACATACCATGAATGACCCACACCCATGGAAATACAAAATGGACATAACCAGACACAGACGACATGAACACAGGCCCAAAAGGAGGGGTCCGGAGCTGTCCCATGACACATAGATGTTTTGGCACTTTTACAGAACCATTTGTGTTTCAACCAAATCCAACTATTTTTGCTTATTAATTTGGTTTGTGGCTATAATTAATAGAGAAGAGAATACATTTGCTAAATATTGTTGCCAATAATGAATATTTTAAAGAAGCATTAAAGTTCACAATATGTTTTTCCAAAAAAGTCTACCACAAGTATTATCTTTAAATTCTACAGCCACCAGACTATGTTCTCTTTAATTTGAGCTGGTAGAATATGAAGGCACGTGTCCATGCCCTTTATTTGTTTTTTTAGTGTTTCAGATGAAAAAGAAACATGGAGAAGGGAAAAGATAAGACATGAATAAGACAAGTCATCAACTGGAGGGGTCATTAAACAGCATCGTCAACCATGCAGTTAGGAACATGTAAGTACCTGGTGAAAGTATTGATGAAGGTTTGGGAATGCATGTTTTCCTTGTACACTCCTCTTCTGCTTCCTTGTAAATATTGTACTTTGGGTTTGGTCTGCAAGATTACAACAGTTACAACTGCCAAAACATACCAAAAAAATCTGTAACATGTGGCACAACTGAATTAACCTTACTTTGATATCCTTTTTCTGCGTTCTGCATTTTCCTGTTCAGATTCTATATCTGTTGTGGCACAGCCAGGTTCCACTGATCTCTTTAAACAATCTATAGCTTTCTCATATGTGTCTGGGCAAAAAAAGGAACATGGAAACACCTTTAGAAAGCAGAGGTATATAGAATTCCTCACTTTAAATACTTTATTGTTTGCTTAATTGACATTCCAATCAAGTTCTTTAGTAGCAGACTTACCACAAGTTGCTAAGCACCGAATCTGCTCATGAACTGTCCAGTCTAAGCTTGGTTTGATTTGTTGTTTCACAGCTCTGTGAATGTTGACGCTGTCACGTGGGGGCCAGAGACATTGTCTATTTTGGACCCATGAAGTGGGCACAACTGCCGTACTCTTGTCAGCAAACTCCACCACGTGCCACAATTGCTCCATCGTCTTGGACAGGTAGATGCTATTTTTAGTTTTTTAGAACAAAATGTATTATGCTTATTTTAGTATCTAAAATTGTGTCACTAGTACTATTTGAATACTGAAGGATAGAGCCAGAACACTCCTGAAACAAGATAACTGAGCAAGAAAAAAAATCTGATTAAAATCTGAGAAAAAAAATAAAATCTGAGAAAAAAAAAATATTTTAGAACTATTTCTCTTTTTCCAAAGATGAACTGAACATAACTGGAGGTCGGAGTATCTAAATGAACATGTGGACAAGTGGAATAGCTATAAAACCATCCCCATCCTTATAAAGCGCACACTTTCTTACTGTGCAGCCTAGATACTTTGAAAATATTGAGGTAAGATGATGCACAAGGATATGAAAAATAATTATCCTTATGTTTGAATGTTTGATAGATGACAAATATAACATCATCTGTTTTCACTATGTTTTTAACCACAGCTATCTCGTCACCAACTTGTATGCAGTTGTCACCTAGCTCCGTGGAAAAAGTACTCTCATTCAGAATGGCTTTTTTGTACTGTTCTGCTGTTCCAAACTGTGGAGGTAGAGGTCCATTACAGTGCATATTGTATACAGTTACTGAGTCTACTGGAATTGGCACAATTGCTGTTGGCATTTCAGAGAGTCTCTTCACTATTTGCTGAAGTGGGTGATGTGGTTTTCGCACAAGCCTCTTAATTTTTCCCAAGTAATTTTCAAAGGGAAATGCTGAAATGTTGTCCAAAGCCCCAAAGTTGCGGTACTCATCTGCTAGGTGGAGTAGTTGATGGACATTAAACACAATTTCCTCCTTTCCATACAATTGACCAAAATGTCTGACAAAAGCCACAAGCATATTATGAACAAAGATAACCTTTTCATCTGGTATATCTGGTGTCAACAGCAAAAACATGGCCACCGAAAACAACATGAAATTATCATAAACCCCATGTGGCATGCAATCTTTAAGCACCACAGGACCAGTATAAATCATAAACTGACGTAGTTCTGTTGCCTTCCAACGATCAATTTCTGTTAGTTCCCTTGGTTTACGAGAGAATTCACAGGGTGTGTTGGGCCTTTGCATTAACAGTTTATTAGATATTAATGCCACGGTTTGAGAAGGAAGCCTGGTAGCCAAGTTCTTGCCCCTTAACCAAAAAACCAGCAGCTTTCTCATAACTCCAAGACAACACAGGTGCATATAATCAATTGGAAACTGGGAGACCATTTTTACAATGCCTGTCAAAGGGCTGAGTTTCTGCTCCAAATGGTGTTCTTCATCAACCATAGCACAAAAATCCATGTCGGTTCTAAGCTTGGCTTTAGTTTCAGGGAATGTCATTTTGTTGTGGCATTCACCTACTTGCACACATTTGTCACAGCCAGAATAACCATTATGTCCCTTTATGTGCTTAACAAATGCTCTGGCTGGTGCATCACACACAAAAGCGGACACCAACACCTGTAGCTGCTTGTCATTATAAACAATGCCATGGTGTAACACATTAGTCAGGTCCTTCACAAATTCATTAAGATACTCATAAACACTGACAGGCTTGCTTACTCCACAATATAAACCTACAATGAAAGGAGACTTGGAGTAATCACAGTCTATTAAACAAAGAATTGGCCAAAGTTGAGTTCTGGAACTTTTGAAAAGTGAGAGACCGTCAATGTTAAACTGTAATTTGAGTCTTTTGAGACTAGTTCGGAGGTTAAGACGGCTCAGTTTTTGTTGTATTGCATGCTCCAGCCCAAAATGGTAATACTTGCCATTTCCCATTTTTTGTGTGGCTACTCGTGATTGGGTACCAAGTAATGTCCTTCCATCTCTGGGAAGTGTTGAATGACACACACGCAGAATGCTCAGCAATGCATTTAGTGCAACCAAGGAAATGGAGAAATTAGTCTGATTGTGTGATTTGTGTGTGACTTGTCTATTTGTCTGTATTGTGGTATTTGTGTGTTAACGGGCCACCCAATGGAGGATGGGTTCCCTTTTGAGTCTTGGTTCTCCCAAGGTTTCTTCCTTCCCCCCACCATCATAGGGAGTTTTTCCTCGCCACTGTCGCCTTTGGCTTGCTCATTGGGGTTCTGGACCCATAGTATTGTTAAATTTGTAAATCCTGTAAAGCTGCTTTGTGACAACTGAGTTATTAAAAGCGCTATACAAATAAACCTTGATTTGATTTGATTTGATTTGTCCTTCTGTAGTCTCAGGCTGTATGTTATAACCTGAGATTGTGTTAGAGCAGAGAGGGTAGTAGAGGGACTGTTTTAAATACTTTCCTCCTTAAATATATCTTCATAAATATTTTATTTCATGACCATACCTAAACTCAGTGACTCATCAGAAACTCCTGTTTGTGCTATGTAATCATTTACCCCCTTGTAGATATTTTTTTCTTTATTATTTTAAATGAAATGTTAGGCAAAGTGAACCTTATCAAACACATTTAAATAAATTGTTGGTTATTTGCTGAGCAAAGTTGTCCAGCTTGTGAATCATGTGTGTAAAATTAACTGGTTCTTAAAATTAAAAATAAATTATTATTAAATAAAGATATTTAGCAGTAAAGCTAACATTATTTTAATTTGATGAAAATGTATTTCTAAAAGCCCAATGCCCTTTTTAAATAGTTTAAACTATTTTGACCCTAGGGAGAATGTATGAGAGTAGTATGTCATTGCTGTTCTCTATTCTATGACTCAAGCACACACTACACGCTCAGATATGCATGTGTGTCTAGATGTTCATACTCGGAGGCTACATACAGCTCTTCCAAATGTGCAATGTCTGCTTTGCTTGATTTAATTTGGATCTTCTGAGGTACACGAGGAAAGGAAGCAATTATGCTTGCACCCATCTGGACATAAATACATAGTAGGCACATGTATTCTGGTCCACCAATGCAAAATATAGGAAATCTGCGCTATAAGGTGTTTTCACAAATGTGAGAAATGTTTCACAAGTCCAGATGCACATGAAATGCATTGCTCCTTGTATGTACTTGATACCTTTGTGTTTGTAGGTGCACATCAGAATCAGAATCGCCTTTATTGTCATTATAATTTACATTACAATGAAATTTGATTCTACTCCAAGGTGCTTGCCAGTACAGTAAATACACACACAACATAAAACATTCTATAAATTGAGGTAGTGCCACATATACATGTTTCGTGCAGTGATGGCTCTAGGGTAAAAGCTGTCCCTGAGCCTACTCGTGCAGGTTTTGTGCAACCTGTACCATCTGCCTGAGGGTAACAGGTTAAACATGTGATTGCTGGGGTGGGATGAGTCCTTGGTGATGCTGACTGCCCTACTGAGGTAGCGAGAGGTGGCAATGTCCTCTAGGCTGGGCAGGGAGCAACCAGTGATCCCCTGGGCTGTGTTGATCACCCTCTGCAGCGCCTTTTTGTCTGCCACTGAGCACCCTCCGTACCATGCCGTGATGCAATACACGAGGATGCTCTCATTGATGGAGCTGTAAAAGAGCACCAACAGTTTCTCCTCCATCTTGTTCCTCTTGAGCACTCTCAGGAAGTGGAGTCGCTGCTGGGCTTTCTTCATCACTGTTGTGTTTGCAGACCAGGAGAGGCTGTCGGTGATCTGCACGCCCAGGAACCTGATGGAGCTGACCCTTTCCATGCAGACTCCGTTTATGAGAAGCGGGGCTGGGTCAGTCCTGCCCTTCCCACGTGTTCAGTTGCACATGTTAAAAAGTTGAATTAACCCATGACTTTTATTTTGAAAAGTTGTCTTGGCACTGAAGCGCTTACCAACTAACATGAACACTTCGTTAATTCCTAGATGTGATCTTTTCACATCTTCTAAATTTATCTTTTCTGAAAGCCATTGTGTGGAGATAAATTCACAATATGTGAATATTGTGCAATATGTAATTGCATAATAGGTATCTATCGCATACACTATCTGATTTCTTTAAATAACGAGCCCATTCTTTCGTGAATGTCTGGCGAATATAGAACGCTGTGCCATTGGATCCGGTACGGCCTGCCGAAACCAGCATCGTCTTTACCGCGGTGATATCCACCACCTCCCACACACACACACACGTATTTTTTCAGTAGCGTATAACTAACCAAACGCAACGTTGATTCAACATCTTTTTTTCAACGTTAACAATCGTTTAAGAATTCAACCTTTTAGAACGTTGATTTATAGTTGGATTTAGGTTGTCAACCATAAATAACGAAAAACGATGTCATTTCAACGTTGATTCAACGTTCATTTGCTATCTGGGTATACTAACGGAAGCTGCAGTGAATCACTAATTCAGGTTCCGTAGTTTGTGGTGCGTCATCTCTTATTATTTATTATTTAAAAACTCTTTTATAGGTTATTGTTATATTTGCGATAGGCTACTTTAAAAATAATTAAAAACGATTTTTGGTCAGTTTGATTTACTTCTGGAACGTTTTGAAGGGTTGTGGATGTAATTAAAATCACCAGACGTTACACTCTGACATATAGCTGTTTTACTGCTTACATTCCTTTGCAAAACTAATGCCTTTCAGTCCACATTTTAACAATTTTCAAAAACAATCTTCAGTCCACATTGCCCTCTAGAGGTCATTTATTCGAGTGACATGAAATAAGAAGCAGCAAAAAATTATTCTGGCTCATACAAAAATAAAAGTCCCACATAGGTATGTCATTTTACTCAGGACATGAATTATTATGGATGAGAACATATACAGGTGCATCTCAATAAATTAGAATAGCCTATCATCAAAAAAGTTTCTTTATTTTACTAATTCAATACAAAAAGTGAAATGCATATATTATATAGATTCATGACAGTCATGTATTTCAAATCAAATCAAAATTTATTTATATAGCACTTTTTCAAGTTGTTGTCACAAAGCAGCTTTATAAGTGTCCGAGTCCAAGCCCCCAGTGAGCAAGCCATGGGCAACAGTGGCAAGGAAAAAACTCCCTAAGAGCATGAGGAAGAAACCTTTAGAGGAACCAAGACTCAGGGGGGGATCCCATCCTCCTCTGGCTGACGCTGGTCACCATGACAACGATAATTAAAGAGATACATAAACAAGTGATGGGGATGATGAATAATTCTCATCTTTGTGTGTATTTATATACATGTGTTCTCTATGTAATTCTTATTCATCTGTAGCAGGCAAGAATTCGGGGTGGTGAGAGGGGCCAGGGCAGTGGGTTGATCCCAGAGCCATAGAGAGAGAGAGTCGCGACAATGGAAGTTCAAAACGCTTGATGGTCACGTGATTCACGGAGGCTTCAGATAGTTCCAGGAAGTTCAATTTGAGTGCATAAACACAGAGATAGAACTGCAATTTGAGGATTATTTTGAACATATAGCGACCAACTTTAGGCTAATGTTAGAGCACATTGCTGTTTAATGCTTTGATTGTTTTATAATTGTTATATATTACGTTCATTTATATATTTAGAGGGACAGGAAGGGGTGAAATTCAGATTAGATTAATTTTCTAACATTAACATATCTTTAAATCATGGTGATTTCTATAATCCCATGGTATTGGGGACCTAAGTAATCTAAATGACTAATGTACATTTTCTGACAGAAGGAAATTTTTCTTTGACTTCATTGTGCAGAAATGTGCTTTAAAAGGGTACATTAAAACACATTACATTTACATCCAGACAGTATATGACATATTAAAATACATGGATAAATTATATATATCTTGTCTTTTTAATACACACTTATTTACAGCAATTAATTCATTAAATAAATCTCTAATAATCTCAAATATGAATATTATGTCAAGCAGTTTTTCTGTGTCCTTTCCTCCATGTTGTTTGTGTAGTGTCCACCATGGTTTGCTGTGCTGCATGGGGATGCTCCAATCGATCAGAGAAAGGAGCAAAAATGTATGGTTTCCCCACTGATACTGAGAGGAGAAAAAATTGTTGTCTCAACTAAGCAGGAGCAATCTTACCTTCACTAAAGATTACAACAGCAAATATATATGTGAGGTAATCATCAAACACTGCATTTGCACTTTTCACAATAAACACACTATTGGAAAGCTTAATGCCTGATTTATTCAAATACAGAATAGTGAACAAAAAAAAATCAAAGACTCCAGACAGACTCGGGTGCAGGGTGAGGTTGCTATCTAGTTGCAGGCTCCATTGAATCCTCTATGGTTCTTTGGCCTAAAGAGAGAGAGAGGAGAAAACAACAGGAGAAAATGATTATTATGAGTATTGATGTGATATGAATTTGAATTTGTTGCATATCCTTGGTTGTATACGTATCCAGTAAGTGTTCTCTAATACTGTGTATTCACCCACTATGGGATATATGAGTAGACAAAACTGAGTTGTCATGTGTGAGGAGTAAACTCACATCACTCTGCAGGCACACTCTGCGCCCATTTACCATAAAACCCTTTGCCCATGAACCCCTGGATCTGCAACCTTTAAAAGGCTCTTCCCCCTGCTGTTACCTTATTTATTGTTGGAACTAATAAGAGGCCTGAACCCTGTGATCTTATTGGATGTGGGGGTTCATTATAGGAGATAAGTTTTTAGAAGTAATCAGGAACAATCTATGTATACAATCTATGTATTTATCAAAGGTATTATCTATGTATTTATCAAATGTTTTGTATTTTATTTTGTATTTGATTACGAAAGAAATCCATAAAGACATACTTACTAGTTAAGTTTCCTGGAATCTGAGGTTCGGCGCCTGTTTGGTTTAGAAATAGTACTAAAAAGAAATCTAGGATTTCTGTTTTTATTATGCTGAATCAAATAGTGTCTCTTTCTCTTGCAGTTGTCTCTCTTTGTTTTGCAGCTGTCTCTCTTTTTCCAGCTTTCTCTCCTCCTACAGCTGTCTGTCCTTCTGCAGCTGTCTCTCTTTTTTCAACTGTCTGTCCTTCTGCAGCTGCAGCTGTATCTCTTTTTCCAACTGTCTCTCTTTTGCCAGCTGTCTCTCTTTTCCAAACTGTCTATCCTTCTGCAGCTGTATCCCATAGTTTTTCAGCTGTATCTCTATCTGCAGCTGTTTCTCCATCTGCAGCTGCCTCTCCTCCTGCAGCTGTCTGTCTTTCTGCAGCTGTCTCTCTTTTTCCAACTTTCTGTCCTTCTGCAGCTGTCTCTCTTTTTCCAACTGTCTCTCTTTTGCCAGCTGTCTCTCTTTTCCAAACTGTCTGTCCTTCTGCAGCTGTATCCCATAGTTTTGCAGCTGTATCTCTATCTGCAGCTGTTTCTCCATCTGCAGCTGCCTCTCCTCCTGCAGCTGTCTGTCCTTCTGCAGCTGTCTCTCTTTTTCCAGCTTTCTCTCTTCCTGCAGCTGCCTTTCCGCCTGCAGCTCTCTCTCCATCTGCAGCTGCCTCTCTGGCAGCAGATGTTTCTCCTCTTGCAGCTGTCTATCTTTGTTTTGCAGCTGCCTCTCCCCCTGCAGCTGTCTCTCTTTTTCTAACTGTCTCTCCATCTGCAGCTCTCTCTCCATCTGCAGCTGCCTCTCTTTTTCCAACTTTCTCTCCTCCTGCAGCTGTCTGTCCTTCTGCAGCTGTCTCTCTTTCTCCAGCTTTCTCTCCTCCTGCAGCTGCCTCTCTGCCTGCAGCTCTCTCTCCGTCTGCAGCTGTCTCTCCGTCTGCAGCTGCCTCTCTGTCTGCAGCAGCCTCTCTGCCTGCAGCTGTCTCTCCTCTTGCAGCTGTCTGTCCTTCTGCAGCTGTCTCTCTCTTTTCAACTGTCTGTTCTTCTGCAGCTGCAGCTGTATCTCTTTTTCCAATTGTCTCTCTTTTGCCAGCTGTCTCTCTTTTCCAAACTGTCTGTCCTTCTGCACCTGTATCCCATAGTTTTTCAGCTGTATCTCTATCTGCAGCTGTTTCTCCATCTGCAGCTGCCTCACCTCCTGCAGCTGTCTGTCCTTCTGCAGCTGTCTCTCTTTTTCCAACTTTCTGTCCTTCTGCAGCTGTCTCACTTTTTCCAACTGTCTCTCTTTTGCCAGCTGTCTCTCTTTTTCAAACTGTCTATCCTTCTGCAGCTGTATCCCATAGTTTTTCAGCTGTATCTCTATCTGCAGCTGTTTCTCCATCTGCAGCTGCCTCTCCTCCTGCAGCTGTCTGTCCTTCTGCAGCGGTCTCTCTTTTTCCAGCTTTCTCTCTTCCTGCTGCTGCCTTTCAGCCTGCTGCTCTCTCTCCGTCTGCAGCTGCCTCTCTGTCTGCAGCTGCCTCTTTGCCTGCAGATGTCTCTCCTCTTGCAGCTGTCTCTCTTTGTTTTGCAGCTGCCTCTCCTCCTGCAGCTGTCTCTCTTTTTCCAACTGTCTCTCCATCTGCAGCTCTCTCTCCATCTGCAGCTGCCTCTCTTTTTCCAACTTTCTCTCCTCCTGCAGCTGCCTCTCTGCATGCAGCTCTCTCTCCATCTGCAGCTGCCTCTCTGTCTGCAGCTGCCTCTCTGCCTGCAGCTGTCTCTCCTCTTGCAGCTGTCTCTCTTTGTTTTGCAGCTGCCTCTCCTCCTGCAGCTGTCTGTCCTTCTGCAGCTGTCTCTCTTTTTCTAGCTTTCTCTCCTCCTGCAGCTGTCTCTCCGTCTGCAGCTGTCTCTCTGTCTGCAGCTGCCTCTCCGTCTGCAGTTGCCTCTCTGTCTGCAGCTGTCTCTCTTTTTTTTGCAGCTGCCTCTCCTCCTGCAGCTCTGTCTCTTTTTCCAGCTTTCTCTCCTCCTGCAGCTGTCTCTCTTTTTCCAACTGTCTCTCTTTTGCAAGCTGTCTCTCTTTTTCAAACTGTCTGTCCTTCTGCAGCTGTATCCCATAGTTTTGCAGCTGTATCTCTATCTGCAGCTGTTTCTCCATCTGCAGCTGCCTCTCCTCCTGCAGCTGTCTGTCCTTCTGCAGCTGCCTCTCTTTTTCCAGCTTTCTCTCTTCCTGCTGCTGCCTTTCCGCCTGCTGCTCTCTATCCGTCTGCAGCTGCCTCTCTGTCTGCAGCTGCCTCTCTGCCTGCAGATGTCTCTCCTCTTGCAGCTGTCTCTCTTTGTTTTGCAGCTGCCTCTCCTCCTGCAGCTGTCTCTCTTTTTCCAACTGTCTCTCCATCTGCAGCTCTCTCTCCATCTGCAGCTGCCTCTCTTTTTCCAACTTTCTCTCCTCCTGCAGCTGCCTCTCTGCCTGCAGCTCTCTCTCCATCTGCAGCTGCCTCTCTGTTTGCAGCTGCCTCTCTGTCTGCAGCTGCCTCTCTGCCTGCAGCTGTCTCTCCTCTTGCAGCTGTCTCTCTTTGTTTTGCAGCTGCCTCTCCTCCTGCAGCTCTGTCTCTTTTTCCAGCTTTCTCTCCTCCTGCAGCTGCCTCTCCGTCTGCAGCTGCCTCTCTGTCTGCAGCTGTCTTTCCTCTTGCAGCTGTCTCTCTTTGTTTTGCAGCTGCCTCTCTTCCTGTAGCTGTCTCTCTTTTTCCACCTGTCTGTCCTTCTGCAGCTGTCTCCCATAGTTTTGCAGCTGTTGCTCTATCTGCAGCTGTCTCTCCATCTGCAGCTGTCTCTCCATCTGCAGCTGTCTCTCCATCTGCAGCTGCCTCTCTGTCTGCAGCTGCCTCTCCGTCTGCAGCTGCCTCTCCATCTGCAGCTGCCTCTCTGTCTGCAGCTGTCTCTCCATCTGCAGCTGTCGCTCCATCTGCAGCTGCCTCTCTGTCTGCAGCTGCCTCTCTGTCTGCAGCTGTCTTTCCATCTGCAGCTGTCTCTCCATCTGCAGCTGCCTCTCCGTCTGCAGCTGCTTCTCTGTCTGCAGCTGCCTCTCTGTCCGCAGCTGTCTCTCTTTGTTTTGCAGCTGTCTCTCCTCCTGCAGCTGTCTCTCTTTTTCCAACTTTCTCTCCTCCTGCAGTTGTCTGTCCTTCTGCAGCTTTCTCTCCTCTTGCAGCTGCATCTCCGCCTGCAGCTCTCTCTCCGTCTGCTGCTGCCTCTCTGTCTGCAGCTGCCTCTCTGCCTGTAGCTGTCTCTCCTCCTGCAGCTGTCTCTCTTTTTCCAACTGTCTCTCCATCTGCAGCTCTCTCTCTATCTGCAGCTGCCTCTCCGTCTGCAGCTGTCTGTCCTTCTGCAGCTGTCTCTCTTTTTCCAGCTTTCTCTCCTCCTGCAGCTGCATCTCCGCCTGCAGCTCTCTCTCCGTCTGCAGCTGCCTCTCTGTCTGCAGCTGCCTCTCTGCCTGTAGCTGTCTCTCCTCCTGCAGCTGTCTCTCTTTTTCCAACTGTCTCTCCATCTGCAGCTCTCTCTCCATCTGCAGCTGCCTCTCTTTTTCCAACTTTCTCTCCACCTGCAGCTGTCTGTCCTTCTGCAGCTGTCTCTCTTTTTCCAGCTTTCTCTCCTCCTGCAGCTGCCTCTCTGCCTGCAGCTCTCTCTCCATCTGCAGCTGCCTCTCCATCTGCAGCTGCCTCTCTGTCTGCAGCTGCCTCTCTTTGTTTTGCAGCTGCCTCTCCTCCTGCAGCTGTCTGTCCTTCTGCAGCTGTCTCTCTTTTTCCAACTGTCTCTCTTTTGCCAGCTGTCTCTCTTTTTCCAACTGTCTATCCTTCTGCAGCTGTTTCTCTTTTTCCAACTGTCTATCTTTTTCCAGCTGCCTCTCTGTCTGCAGTTTTCTATCCTTTTGCAGCTGTCTCCTATAGTTTTGCAGCTGTCTCTCCATCTGCAGCTGTCTCTTTTTTTCCTGCTGTCTCTCCTTCTGCAACTGTCTCTCTTTTTCCTGCTGTCTCTCCTTCTGCAGCTGTCTCTCTGTCTGCAGTTTTCTATCTTTTTGCAGCTGTCTCCTATAGTTTTGCAGCTGTCGCTCCATCTGCAGCTGTCTCTCCATTTGCAACTGTCTGTCCTTCTGCAGCTGTCTCTTTTTTTCCTGCTGTCTCTCCTTCTGCAGCTGTCTCTCTTTTTCCAACTGTCTCTCTTTTTCTAGCTGTCTCTGTTTCTGGATCTTTTCCCGATTCTTCAACTTTCTGCACCATATTTTCTTCAAGAATGCCCAGCACCCATAAGACTGAGTCGGGCTGGAAGATGGTAATGGGTCTCTGACTTTGATCATGACCCTGGGTGCAATCTGTGCATATCCAGCAAACCACAAATTAAATTGTTGCATTTTCTGAATAAGTAGTGTAATATAATTAATTATAATTACAATTAATAAGTTCCATATAGGCAAGCAAAGGCTTGGCTGAATCAGTACCTGTAGTTTCTCTTTGTAGTCATCGTCCATGTCCTCTGTCCGTCTGCTCTTAGATGTCTTATTTTTTTCCAGAGTGGATAACCTAAAGTACATTTCATCTGAGTGATTTTCAAGCACTGATTAACCATAACCACTGTGAAAACTAACTTCAGTGTTTTGGCTTCATACCACAGTCATGTTTTTATATGCTAAAAGTTAGGGATGCACCGATTCACGTTTTTCACTTCCGATACCGATTCAGATATCTGAGGCTTAGTATCGGCCGATACCGATCCGATAGAGTAAAACAGTGCTGAATCGACTTAAAACATTTTTTTTTAACACAGACATACTGAATTACAAGTTTATTGAAAACTCTGCACCAGTATAGCACACTTAAACACACATAAAACATATAAAAACAACACAAATTGCATTTGTTCAGTCAGTGCAATTATGAATATAACATTGAATGTAAAATAAATAATACCAAAGAACCTGAAACTGACAAAAACAATAGGTTCACAACTTTGGTCAAACATGACCAAGAAACCTTTGAAATGGTTCAAGAATTCTAAATATAATTTAAAATGAATAAGGAGATGAAATAAGAGAAACAGCAATACCTATGCGGCTAGTTTGCTATAGCGCACACATCACGTAGAGCACAAAGCATGTAACGGCCAGAAATATGTGTACTGTGCCTTTAAGGGAGCGAGTTGAGTGCACGTATGGAATATTGTTGTTTTTTTAGCTGTCTGCCGTAGACCGACTCAGACCACTGCTCTTTATTTCATCTTTATTTTATTTCTGTAAGTACCGCATTCAATGAGCTTTGGACAACTCACCAGTTCAAGTATGAACTGTCAAGTAGTGCTGGAGCCCAGGTTTATTTTGGTCAACCAGCAAATAAACGGACTAAGTGGAATAGCACCAGTGCGAGTACGAGTCAGTGATTCACCTCTCCTCGGTGTGCTTCGTGTTTCACTCGCCTGTTAACTGTCCAAGTTCACTTCTATCCGGGACAGAGTGGATATTTAAAGTTGAACTAACTCCGAAAAGCGTTACAAGCATAGAATTAGACTGAATAGATCTGGGGTGAGTTTCCCGAAACGTTCTTAGCGCGAAGTACTTCTTAACCTCATATGTTTCATACGAGGTTACGAAGTACTTAGCGCTACGAACGTTTCGGGAAACCCACCCCTGTTTTTATGGATCGGTCACAGTCACCGATACCCGATCTAGGATTTTTTCCAATATCGGGACCGATACAGATATTAATATCGAAACCCGTGCATCCCTACTAAAAGTACGGAGAGGCTAGTAGACGTATGTGAATAGGATCAATTCTGTATGAGGGTATAGAGCAGACATACGGTATGTCTGCTCTATACCCTCATACAGAATTGATCCTATTCTGATAATAGAGTCTGGAAGAATTAAATAATCACCTCTGTTGACTGTAGTTTCCACTCAGCATGTTGCCACCTGTTTCAGCAATCTACAATTATTTGCAAAAAACACAAAATGTCACTTTGTATCATGTACACAGCCGCATTTCAATGACTGTAGAGCTCTAAGTTGCAGTGTTCTGGAACCAAGTGATGTCATTTTTTTCATTATGACGTTTTACTGACATTCAGTGGCCATGAAAACATGGTAACCATGACAACAAAATAAATAGCTGACAAGACAGCAGTAACTTCATTAGGAAACCCTATAACCATGCTGTTCATAGTATGTCATGCATTTTAAGGGTTAAGCAAATATAACTATAGAAGTCCTTGATATAAAATTTAAAATTCTTATTGTTATTTCACATTTTAACGTTTCTGATGAATTCTTTGAAAAAAACATTTGTTACAATGAAAGTTATATATATTTTTAAATATAAAAAGGTACACATTTTATTAGAATTTTGAAATGACCAAAAAAAATTTATTGAGATCATTATTATTATTGAGAAAATTATTCAGATCATAGAACTAAATCACATGCTGACATTAACTTTGCGTGCATGTGTGTTTTTGTGTGGTCTTTCATGGAAGCGAAACTTTTCAGTCATTTCCAGTATTTGGCCAGTAGAGGGATACCAAGTACTAGCATACTGATATTACACAGATGAAATAAGACATTTCAGTGAGTTAAAATCAGAGTTTTTGTGTGTGTGTGTGTGTGTGTGTGTGTGTGTGTGTGTGTGTGTGTGTGTATATATATATATCTCAATGGTCACTGGTTAAAATGGCTGTGACGCATTGAAGCATGTCAGGTTTTCAAATAGTGCGGCCCCAACGTTTCCGGTTGTATTGTTTACAAACAGCGGCATATGCAAAACTAGCTAGAGTAATATCAAAATGAGTGTTCGGTGCAAAGTTTTTAAGTCGGATCATTTCCAAAAACAATGTAAGAAATATTCAGAGCACTGTTGTGTTCCTCTTTGCTCGGCGTCTGGGAAGTTTAATGGCAGTTGAAGTTTTCATAGCTTTCCAGCGCGTATAGTGACCTCAGGAGCCAGTGGCTAATAAACATACATCGGGACCATTGGGACCAATTTACTATCTCGCCTCATACAAAAGTCTGTAGCAGACATTTCATACCAGACCACTTGATTGAACCAAAAACCCCAGAAGGTCAGAGAAGACTGACAAAGGATGCAGTACCACTTCTCTTTTAATGGAACGGATACAGCATTCAGGCTCCACAGCTAAGTGTGTGGGAGAGGAGAGAAAGACCGGCTGAGCCTACCTCCCTGGAAGATCCATCAACTGATCTTACAGTGGATCATGATTATTTTTCTGCTCCTGAGCCATCATCGCTAGACATGTCCTGCGCTGAAAATGAAGATCTGTCCCATGAAGTGGAGGAGCTGAGAAATCAGCTTCATGAGTTGCGTGCCCAGCTAACCTTTGGGTTACAACAATTCTCCGACGAGGACATTCGATTTTACACCAGGTAACGTGCAGTAAAGCTTTAGATGCAATTCACTTTGACAATCAGTGTGCTGTTAAAATTAGAAAAATATATCAAAAAATATATCATATATATATGTATATCATAAATGTATGTATATATTATATACATACAATAATAATAACAGTAATCATCATCGACATCATTTTGCCAACAGATTCCCAAGCTATGACCACTTAATGGCATTTTGGTGGCTGATTGAGCCATCCATCCACAAAATGGTTCGGGTCTCAAGAGCAAAGGCTGCAGCTAAGAAGAATGAAGATATGTCTCATTCACGAATGTCAGGGGTATGACAACATTTTTTTAACCCAAAAAAACAACAGTAAGGGATGACTCCCGCTATACATGTTATGTTATGGTAATATGTTGAACAAATGACCAGGGGGGTATTCCAGAAAGAGGGTTTAACAAACTCTAAACTTAACCCTGAACTCTGAGTTGTCTTACTCCGATCTGACATACTCAGAGTTTTCGGTTCCAAAACGGCTGATCGGAGATTAAGTAATCAGGGTCGCTCAACTCCGAGTAGGTTGACCCAGACAGAAGTGCGTTCACGCGTAACTATTAAAGGCATTCTTAATGGAACACAGATAAATAAGATTAATCATGGACTTAAATGCGAAAATCAGCCGAGCATCGTATTTCACACCATTGTAGCTTGAAGTATTACTGACTGCGTATGCAGAATATTTAGATATTATTAAATGTAAATGTAATACTATGGTAGCTGCTAGAGAAAGGCAGTCAGCATGTCAAAAAATTGCCAACAGAGTTAATGCGTGAGTGAAAATTATATTTTTATATTTAGCAGAAGGGCGTGATTATTTTATTATATTCTCCTCATTTATAATACTGTATTGAGTTTTATGTATTTTTTATGCACGCGGAAAGTATAAACGCTTCCACCGTTCGCGCAGAGTCGCGCGAGGTGGGCGGAGCGCTATGGTCACTCACTCAGACCTACTCTCTAATGCACATCAGATCTACCAATTGGATTCACTCAGACCTGCTCTTTAATGCAGCACAGACTGTTATGAGACTAGGATTGGTTAGGCTGGGAACCAGGGCGGCCTCTCACCTGAGCCCTCCCATGAGAGTCTGCTTGACCAATGTTTGAGAGGAGGTGGTCTATGTTGGGGGTGGGCTAAATGTCCTCCGTGTCCAGAAGAGCAGAAGTTGAAACACCTTCACTTTAGCTACAAGCATCAGGACAGATTAATCATCAGAAAATTATATTTTTATATTTAGCAGAAGGGTGTGATTACTTTATTATATTCTCCTCATTTATAATACTGTATTGAGTTTTATGTATTTTTTTTATGCACGCGGAAAGTATAAACGCTTCCACCGTTCGCGCAGAGTCGCGCGAGGTGGGCGGAGCGCTATGGTCACTCACTCAGACCTAGGCTGTGTTCGAAATAGACTACTACATACTGGATACTGCATACTGGACTCAGTATATACTGGATACTGCATACTGGTCCTCTTAGTAGTATGCAGTACAGTTTCCAGTATGCGACAAAAGCAAAGCACACTACGGGGTCACGTGAACGTAGCGTTGCATGATGGGATGCAGTACACCACGAAGATAGCTCTGTTTGCGTACTGGAATATTTTGCGGAAGTAGTAGGTCATCCGGGTATGTTTCGCGTACTGGAAATTTTCATTTTGGTCACATACTGCATACGACATACTGATTTGGGGCTCGATCAGTATGCCAGTAGTATGTAGTAGACTATTTCGAACACAGCCCTACTCTCTAATGCACATCAGATCTACCAATTGGATTCACTCAGACATGCTCTTTAATGCAGCACAGACTGTTATGAGACTAGGATTGGTTAGGCTGGGAACCAGGGCGGCCTCTCACCTGAGCCCTCCCATGAGAGTCTGCTCGACCAATGTTTGAGAGGAGGTGGTCTATGTTGGGGGTGGGCTAAATGTCCTCCGTGTCCAGAAGAGCAGAAGTTGAAACACCTTCACTATATACAATCATCAGGACAGACAAAATTCACTACACGTTCACCAGGACAGACAGAATTCATGCACTTTGTTATGGCAGCAGATCCAGTATCTGTGTCATTCAGGATTTAAGAAGCACTCTGATAACGGACGCGTGAAACCATGTGTTGAACAAAAAATATCTTTATATAAGAAAAATGCAATTCAAAACTCTTCTTTTTACAGTTTTCTTCCAATAAATCTCAACACGGTAAGCACGGTCAAAAAACTGTGTGTATCCGTGCTTCTAGATCTTTTTCCCACTAGCACACCCTCAGCTCAACAGCATCCCCGATAGGCCAGCGTTTCTCAACCGGGGTGCCGCGGCACCCTGGGGTGCCGTCTGTCTTCATCGGGGGTGCCGTCAAAATATTCTGATGTGAAATAAAAAACTATAGTTTAAAAAATTGAAGTTATTATACGCTTTAAAAATCATTAAAATGTATTTCATATGACCAGATCTCTCAAATTTGGTGGGCGTGAGCTTTTTTTCAGGCGGGGGGGATTGGAATCTGTCGCGATGGTTAGTGTAGCGGCTGTGTGTGTGTGTGTGTGTGTGTGTGTGTGTGTGTGTGGTTGGGGAGCGGGCTGGCTAAAGTCTACCAAGAAACAGCGCGATCTATATTCTGATTGGTTCAACCTGTTATAATATACAACCGATGGATTGGCTGAATATGCTGCGGTGTGCGGCGATTAGATTATTTAAAAAATAAATAAATAATAATAATATTCAAGCGTGAGAAATTCCATGTGTGGCGTGAGAGCGTGTGAAATCGCTAAATATGCGTGAGTCTCACGCTCAAAGCGTGCATATGACCTGCATATGACCAAGGTCAGCACGTGATTACGCAGGTTTCCCACTGACTGTAAGTCACATTTATCTGCTCTCTGTCTTAATAATCACTTTTTTTGTGTTATGTTGGCCGGGAGATGGTTGCAGAGAGTATGTTTTCAGGGTTGCCAACGCTCACGCATTGAGCATGAGACACACGCATTTGACCGTTTGCATGCATGCATATAAAGGGTGCCACAACTGAAAAAAGGTTGAGAAACACTGCTATAGGCTATCAAAAATAAGAGTCCCATCGTAAATTTGCTGTTCAACTAAACTGACATTATTGTATTTCATGAAATAATACAAAAATTACAAAAAACACTCATAAACAATATAACAAATACAAATTCTTATTTATGGCTCTAACATTTCGGCCCCTAATTGTATTGGCAGGGTACAAAACAATTACAAACTTACTAATAGAGCCATATCCATATCGATCCAACATCTACTGTACATAGTAATTTATTAATCAAATTTCTGTGTACGAGTCCATTATTAATCCTTTCTTGACTCATTCTGCTTCCTGCATAAGACAGAGTTTGTTAGTAGGCCTTTCCAATAGGGTAGATTTGGTTTGAACTTGAACCCGTCTGACCACTCCTCTTGAGTCTGGATAGGTCTTACGGATTTTTCTAGTCAACCAGGCATTCCTTGGGGCAGAATTGTCCACAATGAGAACAAGGTCTCCAGGAGTGAGATTTCTCTTGCGAGTATTCCACTTCTGTCGCTCTTGCAGCAACGGGAGGTATTCCTGGGTCCATCTTGACCAAAACAAGGTCGCCATATATTGTATTTGTCTCCATCTTCTACGGGAGTAGAGGTCATCCCTGCTAAATATGCCAGGTGGAAGAGCTGGTTGTCTTTTCATTAACAGAAGATGATTTGGAGTCAAAACCTCTAGGTCATTGGGCATCAGAGGCAGCAGTTAAAGGTCGATCATTAATGATTGCTTCAACTTCACTTAGCAGTGTGTGGAGGCCATCATCATCCAACACCTGCTGTCTCAATAGAGAATTCAACACCTTCCTTACAGTGCGAATCTGTCGTTCCCATATTCCACCTTGGTGGGATGCAGTCGGGGTGTTAAAAATCCAGGTGATGCCTTTCTGCATAAAGTCTTCTCTGATTTGAGATTGATCAAGCTCCTCTAGAGCCTCTCGGAGTTCTCTCTCGGCACCAATAAAATTTGTGCCATTGTCAGAACGCATTGTTGACACTTGACCTCTTCTACAGATAAATCTTCTGATGGCATTAATGCATGATGAGGTATCTAAAGAGTGAGCCACTTCTATGTGGACGGCTCTAAGGGCAAGACATGTGAACAAGACGCCATAGCGTTTTACCATGCTACGTGCTCTTCTGACCTCAAAGGGTCCAAAATAGTCTACGCCTACATGTGTAAAGGGAGGCTGGTCAGGGAGTACATGTTCCTCAAGTAAGTCTGCCATTTTTTGCTCTGCAGGTTTTGCATGCAGCTTTCTGCATGTAATGCAACTGGATATCACTGTTCGAGAGGCTCTGTTTAATCCTGGAATCCAGTATCGCTGTCTGACCTTTGCTATTAAATGATTTCTTCCACAGTGACCATTCTGACGGTGAACATGCGTCAGAATCAGCTTTGCAAGGTGGTGATCCTTGTGTAGCACTGTCGGGAATCTGGATTCTTCTGGCATGGCTGACTTGTTCAGCCGACCCCCCACTCTAATGACACCATCTTGCAGTACAGGATCCAATCTGTAGATTGGAATGGACTTCTTAACTTGGGAATTTTGTCCTTGGAGTGAGGCCAACTCCTCTGGATACATCTCCCTTTGACTGTGACATATCAATACAATTTCTGCATCCTCCAAATCTTGCACTGATAAAGGTTTCTTCTCCACTGACTGCCTTAATCATTTCATTTCTTCTTGAACTTTCAAGTCCTGTTTTCTTTTATCACTCTCCGTTAAAGCAACAACAGCTTTGCATTCCTTTCTCTTGTTGGCTAAGTAGTGAAGCGTGTCTTTCAATCGCAACATCCATGCAACAGCTTTCTTCAGTCTATGCCAGTCAGAGTAGTACTCTACCAATGTTGTCATGGCTGCAACTTTGGTTGTGCTAACGAGACTGACTAGTATTGCTCTTCTTAATTCACTATCCTCGTCCATGGTGTTGTGTATGTCTGGTCTTGTGGGCCACTCACGCTCATCTTTATAAAGGAAATGTGGACCGTTAATCCTTTTGTCATTCTTGATGAGTGAGGTAAACCTCATTCCTCTTGAAGCTACATCTGCTGGATTGAAAGAACTATTCACATATCTCCACTGAGATGGTAAAGTAGCTTCCCTGATGAATGCAACTCGTTTGGCCACAAAGGTCTTGAAGCGTGAAGCATCATTCTCTATGTACCTAAGTACAGTCTGTCCGTCCAAAACACAGACTCTTCAACTGTGGTCTCTGTTTCTCATCTTAACAGTTTATCCACCTTCACTGCTATGACTGCAGCAGTCAGTTCCATTCTAGGTACTGTTACCTGAATGTAGGAAGCTGTACCATAACTACTCTCACTTGCATCTGAAAAATTGTGTATCTGAGCCTTGAGAACGCGACCAAAGTGCCAACTTTTCAAGATCGCTTGGAGTGAGACTTGAACCTGGAGTGGGTGGCGAACGTAATTTGTTGTTATGGGGGGGGGGGGGGGGGGGGGTGTAAAATGGACTAAATTTAAGTATTATTATATCGTGATCGATCGATCGCCTGTGGTTGGCGCCAGAGCGAACTAGTAACTTTTTAGTCCAAGACGCTCAATGCGTGAGAGTTGGCAACCCTGCAGGTATAGCAACCAGAGGTGGGGACTCGAGTCACATGGCTTGGACTCGAGTCAGACTCGAGTCATTAATATTAAGACTTTTGACTTGACTTGAAAAAATATTCAGAGACTTAGACTTGACTTGGACTTTTACACCAATAACTTGGGACTTGAATTGGACTTGAACCTGTTTACTTGCAAAGACTTGATTTTTTTTTACCCCAAATCTAAATTTTAAAACGCATATTAATATTTATAAAGTGCGCCCCATTAATTTCATTTCCGTCCTTCTGACGCAGACCAGTCCTCTGCTTTTCCACACTCTGTACGTGTGTGTGTGCATGAACTGCAGCACAACCAATCAAATGGGGGGTTGGCGAACGTAAATTTTTACCGGGCGGGGTGTAAAATGGACACAAATTAAATATTATATCGCGATCGATCGATCGCCAGTGGTTGGTGCCAGAGCGAACTAGTAACTCATTGAATCATAGATGTGGATCAGAGGTAAATAAACTAGATTTTTTTCCGGCGTGAGAAATCGGATGTGTGGCGTGAGAGCGTGTGAAGACGGTCAAATGCGTGTGTCTCACGCTCAATGCATGAGAGTTGGCAACCCTGGGTTCTGTATCTGAACTCGGGGAAGAGAGCCTCTCTCTGTCACCATCATAATATCCAGTTCTATCTCAGCATGGATTGTGTATTTGAAGACATCTACGTCAAGAAAAAAATATATTGACAAAAGTGGAGCGAGTTTTCAGCTATGGGGACATCATTCATCGTGCACAAATGACATACAGACTTTTGGCCAGCAAATGCAATGCAGAATAGTTTACTGAAATGTCTAAAGTTGCAGATTCCAGTTCTTATATTTGTTTATCTTGTGTCACTCACACATGTTCTCCAAGAAACCAGATAAGAGAAGAGAGGGAAAATGCTGTTATGGTTCTTTGTATTGTACTGTGAAAATATCAGCACTTTTTATTTGAACATGGAGTTCTACTTATGACTTTTTCACGGAATATTTATTTCTGGAAAATTGTAGTTTAAAGTATGAATATTTTTGCAGCTAATTTTAACAAATTGAACTGTGCAATAAAGAGGTGTAATCTTAATTTTTTTTATACTTCGTGTTTTCAGTTGCACATGTTTTATCAAGATTTGAGGAGAATACAGATTTAAAAAAGAACGCATGTCTATTATTTACATTTAAAATATACCTGCAACATTGGTAAAAAAAAAAAAAAAGACTCGAAAGGACTTGAAATTCCAAGTTTCAGACTTGGGACTTGACTTGACTGTTGCCTGTCTTGACTCGAGACTTGACTTGACTTGAGTGTCTTTGCTTGAGACTTGACTCGGGACTTGAGGTATAAAGACTTGGACTTACTTGAGACTTGCAAAACACTGACTTGGTCCCACCTCTGATAGCAACTTGGCTAAAATGTGTGCATGAGGGCATTTGGTAGCGCATATCCAGTGTGTTTAACAAAGCCATGAAGCCGGGCTTGTTCACTATATTAAAGGACATCATGTCTTTCACTATGAACTCCCCGAGTTATTTCAGCGTGCCGCTTCGAATTATATCCATAAGGAGTTACACTTTCAAACGGTTCGGTCAGTGAACCCTGTCTGCTGTGCCGGTCAAGCTATCCGCGCTTTTGCGATTCATCCGTGCTTTAAATCTTATTGCGCCTATATGTGTGATTTTACGGTATTTCGCTGCTCACCGCATACTAAAGCTGTATAAGCGCAGAGAAACACTTTTGCGTATTTGAAGATGCAGCACTGGTCGTTGGCATTTTAGCCTTACAAATATACGAGGCTTTGTGGTGTTTTTTTAATGCAGAAGAAGGTTTGTAGTGTTACCTCGCGACGTAGCGACAGTAGCAAGGCACGTTTTACACAGTACCTGACCAGCATCTTTTTAAAAGCCAAAGTAATTTCACACAAGTGATGTGCTGCCCCTCTTTGGTAATTAGACTTTCAGTTGTGTCAGCTACTGTCGAGCCTGAAGCCATTGTGCAACAAGTTAAAGTGCGCTGTGTTAACTTCTCCACCTCTCTGCCTCCTGTTCGGGTTTGCTCCGTTCGTCCTCGGCTTGGCTCGCTCCCAAGTCACGTGACCAGTTTAAATAGCAGCCTGTGCGAGATTATCGCAAATGCAATTAATCGTTCAGCCCTATTACTAACCCATTTTGTCAGGTTAAATCCACCTCTTGAGCATAACGCCTTCAGTGACTGTGAAAGTGATATGGCTTGCTCTTCAGAAGCTACTGCAGTGAAACAATCATCAAGGTAAAAATTTCTCTCAATTGTTTTTGCAGCTTCAGCTGTTGTCTCATTTTGTTTGTCTTTTGCTGTCTTTCTCAAGGCAAAACAAGCACAGCTTGGGGAGGAAGTAGCCCCAAAGATGTGTACAGTCATTCTGTACTCTTGAAGAGTTCCATTCAAGTCTCCATCTGGCCACCAGAGGAAATGTAGAAAGTCATAGTCCTTGGGAGGTACCCTGACCTGGTAAAACATTGCCTCTATGTCGGCCATCATTGCAACTGACTCTTCTCCTTGTCAGCACTCCAATCAAGGTATTAGTGAGATCAGGCCCTTGAAATAACTGGTTATTCAATGAAACTCCTTGATATGTGGCTGTGCAGTCAAAGACAACTCTGATTTTCTTCTTTTTAGGGTGGTACACCCCATGGTGCGGGATATACCAGACCTCTCCTTCCTTGCTCTGGCCACTTTTCTCAGGCACCTTTTCTGCGTAGCCCCTTGCTATGATGTCGTACATGAAAGCCTTATAGTCAGCATGAAACTGTGAGTTCTTGTTGAGTTTCTTTTTAAGGTTGATTGCTCTTTGTTCTGCAAGACTGCGATTACTGGGCATCTTCACTGGCCTGTTCCTAAATGGAAGACTGATGCAGTAATGTCCATCAATGAACTGACAAGACTGTTCAACATCCTTCATGAACTGCTGATCATCTTGTGACATCTCTTTTCTGTCCTCACAGCTGCGCTCTGAGAAATCAGTGTTAAAGCTTTGAGTTAATAACTCTTCAATGCTTACCACGGATATCCTGTTTACAGTGAAACCTTGCAATCCTTCATCTATGTCCTGAGGATGATCTCCTCTTCTAATGGGACCATTGACAATCCATCCAATTGCTGTTCGTACTGCATATGGACCGTCTCCTTGACTATTGATGACTTGCCATGGTTCTATTGCCTTGTGAGCATTACCGCCAATCAGCAGGCCAATCTCTGCATTGATACTCGGTAGGCATACCTCCTCAAGGTATGTCCACCTCTTCAGGTCCTTTTGCTGAGGAATGTTTTCCTTTTTGACAGGAATTTCAGGCTGTGTGAACACTGAAGGTAGGTCAACATACGTTGATTCACCGTTGTCTTGCTCAACGTATAAATGTTGAATCAACGTTGAAATGTGACGTTGATTTAACGCTAAAGTGCACATACGGTTCTACGTTGAATCAATGTTGAAAACCGGTTGACACTGGACGGTTGATCAACGTTGGTTCAACCATTATCTAAATATTGTTTTTATTAAAATCCAGTCCTGCTTTATGTACAGCAGGATGCCCATAAAGGGAATTTTTATCAATGAGTTAATTAGTTAGTCTATTATTAATGAGTAATTAGTGTATTAGTTATATAGTAGTCAAATATAATAATAATAATAATAAACAACAATCACAGTCACAAATAATTTATGCAAGAGCATTTATTTTAATAAATGTAGAACGTTGAATTTCCCTGGTCAATGGGTCTACTTCGCCACTGCAGCTGAATAAATATGAATAAAATTGAAATTAGATTATTGTATACGCACTATTTGAAATTTCATTTTCATTGTTCAACCACACATAAGAGTACCTGTAAGAGTAAGAATGAGTACCTGATGTTTATCTTCTCCTTGGAACTCCTCCTTCTCTCTCAGGTGCGTATTTTAACCATTTCTTCACTGCATCAGCAAATCCTATGTGGGTGCTTTCAGGAATTTGCTTCTGGAGAGCAGCTGGAACAAACACAATTTTTCTGATAAGTAGATATTCGATATCAGTTGCCTTTATAATAAAAACATACTTTAAGAGATGTTTTGAAGCGGGTTCGGGAAACGAGGCAGAAACTGCTTAATCCAGAAAATCCCGAGGAGGGAAACTTTATTTTCCACGCAACTCAAACAATAGCACAGTTTTCTCCTCGCGCAGGCGCCGCTCCCCCAGTGTCACTTAAAGGGCTAAAACTCCCTGAGTGGCCAAGTGGCTGTCTGTTAGGGAATTCGCTGCGAGGAGTAGTAGCCTAGTCGCTACAGTTTAATAGGTGTTTAAAGAATCTTTATTGTAAAGGGTACTATTAGGGTTTATTATTATTAAGGTTTGCGCCTGCTTCATTATTCATGCAAAAACGTTTGTAACACGGACATTTTTGTGAGTTAAAATTAGGTAAAACATGGCGCCCGTAAGCGGTTTGAGTGTGATGAGTCTCGTTCTCCGTGTCGTCTGTGTGTTATGGCGTTTGCTTGTTCCTATTTAAGTTCTTTCTGATCGATTTGCTGTTGTCTGTTGTTAACGTTACATTGGTTACATTACATTATGTTTCGCTCAGTTTCATTATATTCTGAGGCTGAAAACCTGAGTTTTCGTATTCGTTTTGCACATTATTTGCCCGTGAAACTAACTAAATGTAAAACCTAAGCATTTCACATTTAGTGAATTAAATGCTCAAATGTATGTAAAGGTTTGAACAGAACCTTTACTGCTTTGTACTGGTGTTCTGACATTTTGACCCCCTCCAGCAAATAGAGCTGTGTTTTTGCAGAGCGGAAACCACGAGGATAAACTGAGGTAAGAAAGTAAATTGACGGTTTCATGAGCAACGTCACCAAAAAGATGCGCGCGGAGATTTGTCCCATGGGACCACAGTGCAGATCCAAATTCTTTACCATATAAACAAGACAATAAACGTTACTATTTTCAAGCACTGTATGTATGTGTAGCAATACATTATTGCACTATTATCCTCACACAATGATGACGCATATACGCAGGGATTTAGATTTAATTAGATCTTTCAAAATAAAAGTCTCTCAATAATAGCCGAATCTACTGTAAGTCTCTACGTCAGTCAGCTTAATAATCAAGATCGTATCAATTGAATGAGCAAACTCACCCTGCCAACAGAAGAAATTCTTCCAGATCCTTACAAAATATTAGAATGGGAGGATGATTTGTCAAAATGGCCTCCAGTTCAGTGGCCAGATATCTTTACTTATTTGATTGAGAAACCTAGTGTTTACACTAAAGAGAAACTGCGCGCCTACAAGTCACTGGATGAAATGAGGTGATTATTTTGGTGAACATGCTACAATGATTAAAATTGTGCAAAATAAAGTACAGAGACATATATTGTAGAAAAATATTTTATTTGTTACTGTACTCAGTTTAATAAACGTGGCAAATGAAATTATAAATCTCATATGTGTATATACAATAGACAATGCATATACAATGTATGAAATACATACGTGAAATCCGAAAGTGCTTGCACTAGCTAGTTAGCAATAGCACTTCGGACAAGCTCATTTTTATTTTAAGCCCTGGCCGAGTAATTGACAGTTATAACCAGACGTCCTGAATTAAATAAATGTACGAAAATCCACCTGACCTAAAATGAAATGGGCGCTACAGACGCGGGCATTCTTTATGATGTCCTCTGTCCAGTCCACCCTGTTAATAGCCTGCAGCCACAGCAGTCTCCTATTGCTCTGAAATAGACGCGATCCAGATGGTATTCGATAAAACTTTAAACCTTTACCCGACGAATAACGGTTCTAACAGCCGTATACACAACAACCAGACATCTCTATTTTGAACAACACTACATATTTTAAAAAACAGCGCTGATGCTAACGCAAGTCAATGATAAAATGCTACACTTCCGTTGCCAATATGCGCGCGCATCTTCGTGACGTCATCTTTGTATACAAACTTTGAAAGGGTCTATAGTTATCTAAATTAAGGTGGGGAATAAGTGGCCATATTTGATTAGAAATTAGATTTGACTGTTTGAAATTCTACATAATTCGGTCACTGATATGTAAAATCAGGTGACTACTGCAATATATTTATATATTAGTTGGGTTTGCAAATGCCCAGCTAATGTGTTTCACGTGCATGCATGAACTTACCAAACATTATGTCATGAAGGGCAGTATCTTTGAAAGCCCTCTTGTGGCCTTTACCAGCCCAATTCAGCTGACTTGCCAAACCATTAAAAAGGGCATGGGTCAGCATCCGTCTCATAACCATTTCTTGTGTGTGTCCACCCATGATGGAAAGGTAAGACACCTAAGAAGACAGCATTGATGAGACTTAACAAAAAACGATGTAATAACAAAGGCAGCTTTAACAATGACATGTAAGGAATGATAAGGCAGTCAAAGTTTCTATTATATACCTTACTAACTGGTATACTAATAAGAGATGTTTTTATTTTCAGCACTGTGCATACTGAGGAGAGGATGGAAGAGGTGAGTTGTTGGTTCTAATTTATTACCCTTGCTAAATCCTGTCACAAAGTTTAAATTTTATGTAAGGAAAAGTACCATCTTTTGACGTTCCTTCGGATCTCTTAGGATGACCTCTGCCTGATCCAAATCTGCCATGGTTCTAAGGGGGAGACTGATGACAGAAGGCGGTGTGTTTTCAGTGTCCTGCCTCACTAAGTCTCGTCTCAGGGCCTTTACATCATGGGTGAGCTTTTTAATTTCTTCTCTCATCTCTCTGTTTTCCTCCATAATTTGTGCAAGCATTTGCACCACTTTGCTAAGTCCAATGTCTATAAAGCAAGATGAAATTTATTCAATGAATGAAAATTATACAAATTATCACAGTACAGCCCCTGACCCCTCCCTTCGGGCGTGTGTAGATGTAGTCTGTGTCTAAGTATAAGACTGAAACAGTGATCTTTTGGTTCATACCTCTGAGCATTTGTCTGGGTTGTGGTTGTACCTCTGGATATAAAACATTAAAGGTTTGTCATTATACTATGATTTCATTATGTAAAGTCATACCATAGAATCAAAACACCCTTCTTATGAAACCATATTTTTTAGAAATATTTTTTTAACTGCTAAGTGCCTCCACTTGATGGATACTATTATAATATTTTGAAGGTCTTGGAATTACACATTGTTGCACAATAATCTGATTGGAATCTGACTAACCTGTATCGTTATCACAACTACTTGACTTTTGCAGATGGTGATGGCTTTCACCATTACTATGATGGGCTGAAAGGACAATGAAAGCAAAGAAAATTGTACAGAGCAGAAACTAGAGCAATAAAACAGGTAATGAAGTCTTTCAGATCTCCTATAGATAAAGAGCAGAGTTCTCAGGGTTCTTACCAAATAAATTCCGTTCAGGCCAGGTATGGTCCAGGACATCAGATGCTACTCTGTAACTTTGATAGAAATCTGTAGAGATAATTAAGTACATAGTGTTACGGTGAGAGGAGGCAGGCACGACGAGTGTTTAACGTTGTCACACAAACGTTTATTCACGTACACACAACGATCAAGTCCAGCACGAGTAGCGCAAGCACTCAGTACATGTAACATTTACACGGCATGGGCTTTAGACAAAGACGAGCACGGGACATTGTGCAAACGCACATTAAATAGACGAACTACACGATCCCCAGTGATCACGAGACGAGGCACAGGTGAGACCGGTGAACATACCATGAATGACCCACACCCATGGAAATACAAAATGGACATAACCAGACACAGACGACATGAACACAGGCCCAAAAGGAGGGGTCCGGAGCTGTCCCATGACACATAGATGTTTTGGCACTTTTACAGAACCATTTGTGTTTCAACCAAATCCAACTATTTTTGCTTATTAATTTGGTTTGTGGCTATAATTAATAGAGAAGAGAATACATTTGCTAAATATTGTTGCCAATAATGAATATTTTAAAGAAGCATTAAAGTTCACAATATGTTTTTCCAAAAAAGTCTACCACAAGTATTATCTTTAAATTCTACAGCCACCAGACTATGTTCTCTTTAATTTGAGCTGGTAGAATATGAAGGCACGTGTCCATGCCCTTTATTTGTTTTTTTAGTGTTTCAGATGAAAAAGAAACATGGAGAAGGGAAAAGATAAGACATGAATAAGACAAGTCATCAACTGGAGGGGTCATTAAACAGCATCGTCAACCATGCAGTTAGGAACATGTAAGTACCTGGTGAAAGTATTGATGAAGGTTTGGGAATGCATGTTTTCCTTGTACACTCCTCTTCTGCTTCCTTGTAAATATTGTACTTTGGGTTTGGTCTGCAAGATTACAACAGTTACAACTGCCAAAACATACCAAAAAAATCTGTAACATGTGGCACAACTGAATTAACCTTACTTTGATATCCTTTTTCTGCGTTCTGCATTTTCCTGTTCAGATTCTATATCTGTTGTGGCACAGCCAGGTTCCACTGATCTCTTTAAACAATCTATAGCTTTCTCATATGTGTCTGGGCAAAAAAAGGAACATGGAAACACCTTTAGAAAGCAGAGGTATATAGAATTCCTCACTTTAAATACTTTATTGTTTGCTTAATTGACATTCCAATCAAGTTCTTTAGTAGCAGACTTACCACAAGTTGCTAAGCACCGAATCTGCTCATGAACTGTCCAGTCTAAGCTTGGTTTGATTTGTTGTTTCACAGCTCTGTGAATGTTGACGCTGTCACGTGGGGGCCAGAGACATTGTCTATTTTGGACCCATGAAGTGGGCACAACTGCCGTACTCTTGTCAGCAAACTCCACCACGTGCCACAATTGCTCCATCGTCTTGGACAGGTAGATGCTATTTTTAGTTTTTCAGAACAAAATGTATTATGCTTATTTTAGTATCTAAAATTGTGTCACTAGTACTATTTGAATACTGAAGGATAGAGCCAGAACACTCCTGAAACAAGATAACTGAGCAAGAAAAAAAATCTGATTAAAATCTGAGAAAAAAAATAAAATCTGAGAAAAAAAATATATTTTAGAACTATTTCTCTTTTTCCAAAGATGAACTGAACATAACTGGAGGTCGGAGTATCTAAATGAACATGTGGACAAGTGGAATAGCTATAAAACCATCCCCATCCTTATAAAGCGCACACTTTCTTACTGTGCAGCCTAGATACTTTGAAAATATTGAGGTAAGATGATGCACAAGGATATGAAAAATAATTATCCTTATGTTTGAATGTTTGATAGATGACAAATATAACATCATCTGTTTTCACTATGTTTTTAACCACAGCTATCTCGTCACCAACTTGTAAGCAGTTGTCACCTAGCTCCGTGGAAAAAGTACTCTCATTCAGAATGGCTTTTTTGTACTGTTCTGCTGTTCCAAACTGTGGAGGTAGAGGTCCATTACAGTGCATATTGTATACAGTTACTGAGTCTACTGGAATTGGCACAATTGCTGTTGGCATTTCAGAGAGTCTCTTCACTATTTGCTGAAGTGGGTGATGTGGTTTTCGCACAAGCCTCTTAATTTTTCCCAAGTAATTTTCAAAGGGAAATGCTGAAATGTTGTCCAAAGCCCCAAAGTTGCGGTACTCATCTGCTAGGTGGAGTAGTTGATGGACATTAAACACAATTTCCTCCTTTCCATACAATTGACCAAAATGTCTGACAAAAGCCACAAGCATATTATGAGCAAAGATAACCTTTTCATCTGGTATATCTGGTGTCAACAGCAAAAACATGGCCACCGAAAACAACATGAAATTATCATAAACCCCATGTGGCATGCAATCTTTAAGCACCACAGGACCAGTATAAATCATAAACTGACGTAGTTCTGTTGCCTTCCAACGATCAATTTCTGTTAGTTCCCTTGGTTTACGAGAGAATTCACAGGGTGTGTTGGGCCTTTGCATTAACAGTTTATTAGATATTAATGCCACGGTTTGAGAAGGAAGCCTGGTAGCCAAGTTCTTGCCCCTTAACCAAAAAACCAGCAGCTTTCTCATAACTCCAAGACAACACAGGTGCATATAATCAATTGGAAACTGGGAGACCATTTTTACAATGCCTGTCAAAGGGCTGAGTTTCTGCTCCAAATGGTGTTCTTCATCAACCATAGCACAAAAATCCATGTCGGTTCTAAGCTTGGCTTTAGTTTCAGGGAATGTCATTTTGTTGTGGCATTCACCTACTTACACACATTTGTCACAGCCAGAATAACCATTATGTCCCTTTATGTGCTTAACAAATGCTCTGGCTGGTGCATCACACACAAAAGCGGACACCAACACCTGTAGCTGCTTGTCATTATAAACAATGCCATGGTGTAACACATTAGTCAGGTCCTTCACAAATTCATTAAGATACTCATAAACACTGACAGGCTTGCTTACTCCACAATATAAACCTACAATGAAAGGAGACTTGGAGTAATCACAGTCTATTAAACAAAGAATTGGCCAAAGTTGAGTTCTGGAACTTTTGAAAAGTGAGAGACCGTCAATGTTAAACTGTAATTTGAGTCTTTTGAGACTAGTTCGGAGGTTAAGATGGCTCAGTTTTTGTCGTATTGCATGCTCCAGCCCAAAATGGTAATACTTGCCATTTCCCATTTTTTGTGTGCCTACTCGTGATTGGGTACCAAGTAATGTCCTTCCATCTCTGGGAAGTGTTGAATGACACACACACAGAATGCTCAGCAATGCATTTAGTGCAACCAAGGAAATGGAGAAATTAGTCTGATTGTGTGATTTGTGTGTGACTTGTCTATTTGTCTGTATTGTGGTATTTGTGTGTTAACGGGCCACCCAATGGAGGATGGGTTCCCTTTTGAGTCTTGGTTCTCCCGAGGTTTCTTCCTTCCCCCCACCATCATAGGGAGTTTTTCCTCGCCACTGTCGCCTTTGGCTTGCTCATTGGCGTTCTGGACCCATAGTATTGTTAAACTTGTAAATCCTGTATTAAAAGCGCTATACAAATAAACCTTGATTTGATTTGATTTGATTTGTCCTTCTGTAGTCTCAGGCTGTATGTTATAACCTGAGATTGTGTTAGAGCAGAGAGGGTAGTAGAGGGACTGTTTTAAATACTTTCCTCCTTAAATATATCTTCATAAATATTTTATTTCATGACCATACCTAAACTCAGTGACTCATCAGAAACTCCTGTTTGTGCTATGTAATCATTTACCCCCTTGTAGATATTTTTTTCTTTATTATTTTAAATGAAATGTTAGGCAAAGTGAACCTTATCAAACACATTTAAATAAATTGTTGGTTATTTGCTGAGCAAAGTTGTCCAGCTTGTGAATCATGTGTGTAAAATTAACTGGTTCTTAAAATTAAAAATAAATTATTATTAAATAAAGATATTTAGCAGTAAAGCTAACATTATTTTAATTTGATGAAAATGTATTTCTAAAAGCCCAATGCCCTTTTTAAATAGTTTAAACTATTTTGACCCTAGGGAGAATGTATGAGAGTAGTATGTCATTGCTGTTCTCTATTCTATGACTCAAGCACACACTACACGCTCAGATATGCATGTGTGTCTAGATGTTCATACTCGGAGGCTACATACAGCTCTTCCAAATGTGCAATGTCTGCTTTGCTTGATTTAATTTGGATCTTCTGAGGTACACGAGGAAAGGAAGCAATTATGCTTGCACCCATCTGGACATAAATACATAGTAGGCACATGTATTCTGGTCCACCAATGCAAAATATAGGAAATCTGCGCTATAAGGTGTTTTCACAAATGTGAGAAATGTTTCACAAGTCCAGATGCACATGAAATGCATTGCTCCTTGTATGTACTTGATACCTTTGTGTTTGTCTGATTCATCAGAATCAGAATCGCCTTTATTGTCATTATAATTTACATTACAATGAAATTTGATTCTACTCCAAGGTGCTTGCCAGTACAGTAAATACACACACAACATAAAACATTCTATAAATTGAGGTAGTGCCACATATACATGTTTCGTGCAGTGATGGCTCTAGGGTAAAAGCTGTCCCTGAGCCTACTCGTGCAGGTTTTGTGCAACCTGTACCATCTGCCTGAGGGTAACAGGTTAAACATGTGATTGCTGGGGTGGGATGAGTCCTTGGTGATGCTGACTGCCCTACTGAGGTAGCGAGAGGTGGCAATGTCCTCTAGGCTGGGCAGGGAGCAACCAGTGATCCCCTGGGCTGTGTTGATCACCCTCTGCAGCGCCTTTTTGTCTGCCACTGAGCACCCTCCGTACCATGCCGTGATGCAATACACGAGGATGCTCTCATTGATGGAGCTGTAAAAGAGCACCAACAGTTTCTCCTCCATCTTGTTCCTCTTGAGCACTCTCAGGAAGTGGAGTCGCTGCTGGGCTTTCTTCATCACTGTTGTGTTTGCAGACCAGGAGAGGCTGTCGGTGATCTGCACGCCCAGGAACCTGATGGAGCTGACCCTTTCCATGCAGACTCCGTTTATGAGAAGCGGGGCTGGGTCAGTCCTGCCCTTCCCACATGTTCAGTTGCACATGTTAAAAAGTTGAATTAACCCATGACTTTTATTTTGAAAAGTTGTCTTGGCACTGAAGCGCTTACCAACTAACATGAACACTTCGTTAATTCCTAGATGTGATCTTTTCACATCTTCTAAATTTATCTTTTCTGAAAGCCATTGTGTGGAGATAAATTCACAATATGTGAATATTGTGCAATATGTAATTGCATAATAGGTATCTATCGCATACACTATCTGATTTCTTTAAATAACGAGCCCATTCTTTCGTGAATGTCTGGCGAATATAGAACGCTGTGCCATTGGATCCGGTACGGCCTGCCGAAACCAGCATCGTCTTTACCGCGGTGATATCCACCACCTCCCACACACACACACGTATTTTTTCAGTAGCGTATAACTAACCAAACGCAACGTTGATTCAACATCTTTTTTTCAACGTTAACAATCGTTTAAGAATTCAACCTTTTAGAACGTTGATTTATAGTTGGATTTAGGTTGTCAACCATAAATAACGAAAAACGATGTCATTTCAACGTTGATTCAACGTTCATTTGCTATCTGGGTATACTAACGGAAGCTGCAGTGAATCACTAATTCAGGTTCCGTAGTTTGTGGTGCGTCATCTCTTATTATTTAAAAACTCTTTTATAGGTTATTGTTATATTTGCGATAGGCTACTTTAAAAATAATTAAAAACGATTTTTGGTCAGTTTGATTTACTTCTGGAACGTTTTGAAGGGTTGTGGATGTAATTAAAATCACCAGACGTTACACTCTGACATATAGCTGTTTTACTGCTTACATTCCTTTGCAAAACTAATGCCTTTCAGTCCACATTTTAACAATTTTCAAAAACAATCTTCAGTCCACATTGCCCTCTAGAGGTCATTTATTCGAGTGACATGAAATAAGAAGCAGCAAAAAATTATTCTGGCTCATACAAAAATAAAAGTCCCACATAGGTATGTCATTTTACTCAGGACATGAATTATTATGGATGAGAACATATACAGGTGCATCTCAATAAATTAGAATAGCCTATCATCAAAAAAGTTTCTTTATTTTACTAATTCAATACAAAAAGTGAAATGCATATATTATATAGATTCATGACAGTCATGTATTTCAAATCAAAATTTATTTATATAGCACTTTTTCAAGTTGTTGTCACAAAGCAGCTTTATAAGTGTCCGAGTCCAAGCCCCCAGTGAGCAAGCCATGGGCAACAGTGGCAAGGAAAAAACTCCCTAAGAGCATGAGGAAGAAACCTTTAGAGCAGTGGTTCTCAAACTGTGGTACGCGTACCACTGGTGGTACGCAGAGCACCCCGCGGTGGTACGCCAGATGAGCTCGGAAAATAAAAGATGCTTTGAGTTTTTTTTTTTTTTTTTTTTTTTTTACACAACACATTTTTAAAATTAAAACAGAATTATGACAAGTCCTGAAATTCAGAAACTAAAAGGGATGACTCGTATTATTTGCGGAGAAAATGTCGCTAAACAGCTCGACCTGGTGCATCTTTCAAACGACACGGTCACTCGCAGAATTGATGAAATGGCGAACAACGTCAGACAAACATTGACCGAGAGAATTAAAATGAGTAAATGCTTCTCACTGCAGTTAGATGAATCCATAGATGTCGCAGATTTAGCCAACTTGCTCGTTTCCGTGCGATATGAGTATGAGGGCATGTCGCACGAAGACTTTTTGTGCTGTAAACCCCTACCAACACGAACTACAGGAGAACTACATTATAACATATGTGTGTAATGAGCAGGGTTGCCAACTTTCACGCATTGAGCGTGAGACACACGCATTTGACCGTCTTCACACGCCACACATCCGATTTCTCACGCCGACAAAAAAAATCTAGTTTATTTACCTCTGATCCACATCTATGATTCAATGAGTTACTAGTTCGCTCTGGCACCAACCACCGCGATATAATACTTATCTTGTGTCCATTTTACATCCTCCCGGTAACAATTTACGTTCGCTAACCCCCCGTCAACAACTTAAACTCGCCAAACAGCTTTTTCTTTTTTTTTGGGGGGGGGGGGGGGGGGGGGGGGGGGGGGGGGGTGGTACGTGGAGGTTTTTCGTTTGACAGTTGGTGGTACTTTGTGTAAAAAGTTTGAGAACCACTGCTTTAGAGGAACCAAGACTCAGGGGGGGATCCCATCCTCCTCTGGCTGACGCTGGTCACCATGACAACGATAATTAAAGAGATACATAAACAAGTGATGGGGATGATGAATAATTCTCATCTTTGTGTGTATTTATATACATGTGTTCTCTATGTAATTCTTATTCATCTGTAGCAGGCAAGAATTCGGGGTGGTGAGAGGGGCCAGGGCAGTGGGTTGATCCCAGAGCCATAGAGAGAGAGAGTCGCGACAATGGAAGTTCAAAACGCTTGATGGTCACGTGATTCACGGAGGCTTCAGATAGTTCCAGGAAGTTCAATTTGAGTGCATAAACACAGAGATAGAACTGCAATTTGAGGATTATTTTGAACATATAGCGACCAACTTTAGGCTAATGTTAGAGCACATTGCTGTTTAATGCTTTGATTGTTTTATAATTGTTATATATTACGTTCATTTATATATTTAGAGGGACAGGAAGGGGTGAAATTCAGATTAGATTAATTTTCTAACATTAACATATCTTTAAATCATGGTGATTTCTATAATCCCATGGTATTGGGGACCTAAGTAATCTAAATGACTAATGTACATTTTCTGACAGAAGGAAATTTTTCTTTGACTTCATTGTGCAGAAATGTGCTTTAAAAGGGTACATTAAAACACATTACATTTACATCCAGACAGTATATGACATATTAAAATACATGGATAAATTATATATATCTTGTCTTTTTAATACACACTTATTTACAGCAATTAATTCATTAAATAAATCTCTAATAATCTCAAATATGAATATTATGTCAAGCAGTTTTTCTGTGTCCTTTCCTCCATGTTGTTTGTGTAGTGTCCACCATGGTTTGCTGTGCTGCATGGGGATGCTCCAATCGATCAGAGAAAGGAGCAAAAATGTATGGTTTCCCCACTGATACTGAGAGGAGAAAAAAATGGTTGTCTCAACTAAGCAGGAGCAATCTTACCTTCACTAAAGATTACAACAGCAAATATATATGTGAGGTAATCATCAAACACTGCATTTGCACTTTTCACAATAAACACACTATTGGAAAGCTTAATGCCTGATTTATTCAAATACAGAATAGTGAACAAAAAAAAATCAAAGACTCCAGACAGACTCGGGTGCAGGGTGAGGTTGCTATCTAGTTGCAGGCTCCATTGAATCCTCTATGGTTCTTTGGCCTAAAGAGAGAGAGAGGAGAAAACAACAGGAGAAAATGATTATTATGAGTATTGATGTGATATGAATTTGAATTTGTTGCATATCCTTGGTTGTATACGTATCCAGTAAGTGTTCTCTAATACTGTGTATTCACCCACTATGGGATATATGAGTAGACAAAACTGAGTTGTCATGTGTGAGGAGTAAACTCACATCACTCTGCAGGCACACTCTGCGCCCATTTACCATAAAACCCTTTGCCCATGAACCCCTGGATCTGCAACCTTTAAAAGGCTCTTCCCCCTGCTGTTACCTTATTTATTGTTGGAACTAATAAGAGGCCTGAACCCTGTGATCTTATTGGATGTGGGGGTTCATTATAGGAGATAAGTTTTTAGAAGTAATCAGGAACAATCTATGTATACAATCTATGTATTTATCAAAGGTATTATCTATGTATTTATCAAATGTTTTGTATTTTATTTTGTATTTGATTACGAAAGAAATCCATAAAGACATACTTACTAGTTAAGTTTCCTGGAATCTGAGGTTCGGCGCCTGTTTGGTTTAGAAATAGTACTAAAAAGAAATCTAGGATTTCTGTTTTTATTATGCTGAATCAAATAGTGTCTCTTTCTCTTGCAGTTGTCTCTCTTTGTTTTGCAGCTGTCTCTCTTTTTCCAGCTTTCTCTCCTCCTACAGCTGTCTGTCCTTCTGCAGCTGTCTCTCTTTTTTCAACTGTCTGTCCTTCTGCAGCTGCAGCTGTATCTCTTTTTCCAACTGTCTCTCTTTTGCCAGCTGTCTCTCTTTTCCAAACTGTCTATCCTTCTGCAGCTGTATCCCATAGTTTTTCAGCTGTATCTCTATCTGCAGCTGTTTCTCCATCTGCAGCTGCCTCTCCTCCTGCAGCTGTCTGTCTTTCTGCAGCTGTCTCTCTTTTTCCAACTTTCTGTCCTTCTGCAGCTGTCTCTCTTTTTCCAACTGTCTCTCTTTTGCCAGCTGTCTCTCTTTTCCAAACTGTCTGTCCTTCTGCAGCTGTATCCCATAGTTTTGCAGCTGTATCTCTATCTGCAGCTGTTTCTCCATCTGCAGCTGCCTCTCCTCCTGCAGCTGTCTGTCCTTCTGCAGCTGTCTCTCTTTTTCCAGCTTTCTCTCTTCCTGCAGCTGCCTTTCCGCCTGCAGCTCTCTCTCCGTCTGCAGCTGCCTCTCTGGCAGCAGATGTTTCTCCTCTTGCAGCTGTCTATCTTTGTTTTGCAGCTGCCTCTCCCCCTGCAGCTGTCTCTCTTTTTCTAACTGTCTCTCCATCTGCAGCTCTCTCTCCATCTGCAGCTGCCTCTCTTTTTCCAACTTTCTCTCCTCCTGCAGCTGTCTGTCCTTCTGCAGCTGTCTCTCTTTCTCCAGCTTTCTCTCCTCCTGCAGCTGCCTCTCTGCCTGCAGCTCTCTCTCCGTCTGCAGCTGTCTCTCCGTCTGCAGCTGCCTCTCTGTCTGCAGCAGCCTCTCTGCCTGCAGCTGTCTCTCCTCTTGCAGCTGTCTGTCCTTCTGCAGCTGTCTCTCTCTTTTCAACTGTCTGTTCTTCTGCAGCTGCAGCTGTATCTCTTTTTCCAATTGTCTCTCTTTTGCCAGCTGTCTCTCTTTTCCAAACTGTCTGTCCTTCTGCACCTGTATCCCATAGTTTTTCAGCTGTATCTCTATCTGCAGCTGTTTCTCCATCTGCAGCTGCCTCACCTCCTGCAGCTGTCTGTCCTTCTGCAGCTGTCTCTCTTTTTCCAACTTTCTGTCCTTCTGCAGCTGTCTCACTTTTTCCAACTGTCTCTCTTTTGCCAGCTGTCTCTCTTTTTCAAACTGTCTATCCTTCTGCAGCTGTATCCCATAGTTTTTCAGCTGTATCTCTATCTGCAGCTGCTTCTCCATCTGCAGCTGCCTCTCCTCCTGCAGCTGTCTGTCCTTCTGCAGCGGTCTCTCTTTTTCCAGCTTTCTCTCTTCCTGCTGCTGCCTTTCAGCCTGCTGCTCTCTCTCCGTCTGCAGCTGCCTCTCTGTCTGCAGCTGCCTCTTTGCCTGCAGATGTCTCTCCTCTTGCAGCTGTCTCTCTTTGTTTTGCAGCTGCCTCTCCTCCTGCAGCTGTCTCTCTTTTTCCAACTGTCTCTCCATCTGCAGCTCTCGCTCCATCTGCAGCTGCCTCTCTTTTTCCAACTTTCTCTCCTCCTGCAGCTGCCTCTCGGCATGCAGCTCTCTCTCCATCTGCAGCTGCCTCTCTGTCTGCAGCTGCCTCTCTGCCTGCAGCTGTCTCTCCTCTTGCAGCTGTCTCTCTTTGTTTTGCAGCTGCCTCTCCTCCTGCAGCTGTCTGTCCTTCTGCAGCTGTCTCTCTTTTTCTAGCTTTCTCTCCTCCTGCAGCTGTCTCTCCGTCTGCAGCTGTCTCTCTGTCTGCAGCTGCCTCTCCGTCTGCAGTTGCCTCTCTGTCTGCAGCTGTCTCTCTTTTTTTTGCAGCTGCCTCTCCTCCTGCAGCTCTGTCTCTTTTTCCAGCTTTCTCTCCTCCTGCAGCTGTCTCTCTTTTTCCAACTGTCTCTCTTTTGCAAGCTGTCTCTCTTTTTCAAACTGTCTGTCCTTCTGCAGCTGTATCCCATAGTTTTGCAGCTGTATCTCTATCTGCAGCTGTTTCTCCATCTGCAGCTGCCTCTCCTCCTGCAGCTGTCTGTCCTTCTGCAGCTGCCTCTCTTTTTCCAGCTTTCTCTCTTCCTGCTGCTGCCTTTCCGCCTGCTGCTCTCTATCCGTCTGCAGCTGCCTCTCTGTCTGCAGCTGCCTCTCTGCCTGCAGATGTCTCTCCTCTTGCAGCTGTCTCTCTTTGTTTTGCAGCTGCCTCTCCTCCTGCAGCTGTCTCTCTTTTTCCAACTGTCTCTCCATCTGCAGCTCTCTCTCCATCTGCAGCTGCCTCTCTTTTTCCAACTTTCTCTCCTCCTGCAGCTGCCTCTCTGCCTGCAGCTCTCTCTCCATCTGCAGCTGCCTCTCTGTTTGCAGCTGCCTCTCTGTCTGCAGCTGCCTCTCTGCCTGCAGCTGTCTCTCCTCTTGCAGCTGTCTCTCTTTGTTTTGCAGCTGCCTCTCCTCCTGCAGCTCTGTCTCTTTTTCCAGCTTTCTCTCCTCCTGCAGCTGCCTCTCCGTCTGCAGCTGCCTCTCTGTCTGCAGCTGTCTTTCCTCTTGCAGCTGTCTCTCTTTGTTTTGCAGCTGCCTCTCTTCCTGTAGCTGTCTCTCTTTTTCCACCTGTCTGTCCTTCTGCAGCTGTCTCCCATAGTTTTGCAGCTGTTGCTCTATCTGCAGCTGTCTCTCCATCTGCAGCTGTCTCTCCATCTGCAGCTGTCTCTCCATCTGCAGCTGCCTCTCTGTCTGCAGCTGCCTCTCCGTCTGCAGCTGCCTCTCTGTCTGCAGCTGTCTCTCCATCTGCAGCTGTCGCTCCATCTGCAGCTGCCTCTCTGTCTGCAGCTGCCTCTCTGTCTGCAGCTGTCTTTCCATCTGCAGCTGTCTCTCCATCTGCAGCTGCCTCTCCGTCTGCAGCTGCTTCTCTGTCTGCAGCTGCCTCTCTGTCCGCAGCTGTCTCTCTTTGTTTTGCAGCTGTCTCTCCTCCTGCAGCTGTCTCTCTTTTTCCAACTTTCTCTCCTCCTGCAGTTGTCTGTCCTTCTGCAGCTTTCTCTCCTCTTGCAGCTGCATCTCCGCCTGCAGCTCTCTCTCCGTCTGCTGCTGCCTCTCTGTCTGCAGCTGCCTCTCTGCCTGTAGCTGTCTCTCCTCCTGCAGCTGTCTCTCTTTTTCCAACTGTCTCTCCATCTGCAGCTCTCTCTCTATCTGCAGCTGCCTCTCCGTCTGCAGCTGTCTGTCCTTCTGCAGCTGTCTCTCTTTTTCCAGCTTTCTCTCCTCCTGCAGCTGCATCTCCGCCTGCAGCTCTCTCTCCGTCTGCAGCTGCCTCTCTGTCTGCAGCTGCCTCTCTGCCTGTAGCTGTCTCTCCTCCTGCAGCTGTCTCTCTTTTTCCAACTGTCTCTCCATCTGCAGCTCTCTCTCCATCTGCAGCTGCCTCTCTTTTTCCAACTTTCTCTCCACCTGCAGCTGTCTGTCCTTCTGCAGCTGTCTCTCTTTTTCCAGCTTTCTCTCCTCCTGCAGCTGCCTCTCTGCCTGCAGCTCTCTCTCCATCTGCAGCTGCCTCTCTGCCTGCAGCTCTCTCTCCTTCTGCAACTGTCTCTCTTTTTCCTGCTGTCTCTCCTTCTGCAGCTGTCTCTCTGTCTGCAGTTTTCTATCTTTTTGCAGCTGTCTCCTATAGTTTTGCAGCTGTCGCTCCATCTGCAGCTGTCTCTCCATTTGCAACTGTCTGTCCTTCTGCAGCTGTCTCTTTTTTTCCTGCTGTCTCTCCTTCTGCAGCTGTCTCTCTTTTTCCAACTGTCTCTCTTTTTCTAGCTGTCTCTGTTTCTGGATCTTTTCCCGATTCTTCAACTTTCTGCACCATATTTTCTTCAAGAATGCCCAGCACCCATAAGACTGAGTCGGGCTGGAAGATGGTAATGGGTCTCTGACTTTGATCATGACCCTGGGTGCAATCTGTGCATATCCAGCAAACCACAAATTAAATTGTTGCATTTTCTGAATAAGTAGTGTAATATAATTAATTATAATTACAATTAATAAGTTCCATATAGGCAAGCAAAGCCTAGGCTGAATCAGTACCTGTAGTTTCTCTTTGTAGTCATCGTCCATGTCCTCTGTCCGTCTGCTCTTAGATGTCTTATTTTTTTCCAGAGTGGATAACCTAAAGTACATTTCATCTGAGTGATTTTCAAGCACTGATTAACCATAACCACTGTGAAAACTAACTTCAGTGTTTTGGCTTCATACCACAGTCATGTTTTTATATGCTAAAAGTTAGGGATGCACCGATTCAGGGGCAGTCATGGCCTGGCGGTTAGGGAACTGGTCTTGTGACCGGAGGGTCGTGGGTTCGATTCCCAGACAGGCCATGACTGAGGTGCCCTTGAGCAAGGCACCTAACCCCAACTGCTCCCCGGGCGCCGGGCTAGGGCTGCCCACCGCTCTGGGCACGTGTGATCCACAGCCCCCTAGTAATCACTAGTGTGTGTGTGTTCTGACTGCACAGATGGGTTAAAAGCGGAGGACAAATTTCGATTGGGGTGTAAAAATCACAATTGACAAAATATGGCACATTTCATTTCACATTTCGATTCACGTTTTTCACTTCCGATACCGATTCAGATATCTGAGGCTTAGTATCGGCAGATACCGATCCGATAGAGTAAAACAGTGCTGAATCGACTTAAAACATTTTTTTTAACACAGACATACTGAATTACAAGTTTATTGAAAACTCTGCACCAGTATAGCACACTTAAACACACATAAAACATATAAAAACAACACAAATTGCATTTGTTCAGTCAGTGCAATTATGAATATAACATTGAATGTAAAATAAATAATACCAAAGAACCTGAAACTGACAAAAACAATAGGTTCACAACTTTGATCAAACATGACCAAGAAACCTTTGAAATGGTTCAAGAATTCTAAATATAATTTAAAATGAATAAGGAGATGAAATAAGAGAAACAGCAATACCTATGCGGCTAGTTTGCTATAGCGCACACATCACGTAAGCACAAAGCATGTAACGGCCAGAAATATGTGTACTGTGCCTTTAAGGGAGCGAGTTGAGTGCACGTATGGAATATTGTTGTTTTTTTAGCTGTCTGCCGTAGACCGACTCAGACCACTGCTCTTTATTTCATCTTTATTTTATTTCTGTAAGTACCGCATTCAATGAGCTTTGGACAACTCACCAGTTCAAGTATGAACTGTCAAGTAGTGCTGGAGCCCAGGTTTATTTTGGTCAACCAGCAAATAAACGGACTAAGTGGAATAGCACCAGCGCGAGTACGAGTCAGTGATTCACCTCTCCTCTGTGTGCTTCGTGTTTCACTCGCCTGTTAACTGTCCAAGTTCACTTCTATCCGGGACAGAGTGGATATTTAAAGTTGAACTAACTCCGAAAAGCGTTACAAGCATAGAATTAGACTGAATAGATCTGGGGTGAGTTTCCCGAAACGTTCTTAGCGCGAAGTACTTCTTAACCTCATATGTTTCATACGAGGTTACGAAGTACTTAGCGCTACGAACGTTTCGGGAAACCCACCCCTGTTTTTATGGATCGGTCACAGTCACCGATACCCGATCTAGGATTTTTTCCAATATCGGGTCCGATACAGATATTAATATCGAAACCCGTGCATCCCTACTAAAAGTACGGAGAGGCTAGTAGACGTATGTGAATAGGATCAATTCTGTATGAGGGTATAGAGCAGACATACGGTATGTCTGCTCTATACCCTCATACAGAATTGATCCTATTCTGATAATAGAGTCTGGAAGAATTAAATACTCACCTCTGTTGACTGTAGTTTCCACTCAGCATGTTGCCACCTGTTTCAGCAATCTACAATTATTTGCAAAAAACACAAAATGTCACTTTGTATCATGTACACAGCCGCATTTCAATGACTGTAGAGCTCTAAGTTGCAGTGTTCTGGAACCAAGTGATGTCATTTTTTTCATTATGACGTTTTACTGACATTCAGTGGCCATGAAAACATGGTAACCATGACAACAAAATAAATAGCTGACAAGACAGCAGTAACTTCATTAGGAAACCCTATAACCATGCTGTTCATAGTATGTCATGCATTTTAAGGGTTAAGCAAATATAACTATAGAAGTCCTTGATATAAAATTTAAAATTCTTATTGTTATTTCACATTTTAACGTTTCTGATGAATTCTTTGAAAAAAACATTTGTTACAATGAAAGTTATATATATTTTTAAATATAAAAAGGTACACATTTTATTAGAATTTTGAAATGACCAAAAAAAATTGTATTGGCAAAATTATTCAGATCATAGAACTAAATCACATGCTGACATTAACTTTACGTGCATGTGTGTTTTTGTGTGGTCTTTCATGGAAGCGAAACTTTTCAGTCATTTCCAGTATTTGGCCAGTAGAGGGAGACCAAGTACTAGCATACTGATATTACACAGATGAAATAAGACATTTCAGTGAGTTAAAATCAGAGTTTTTGTGTGTGTGTGTGTGTGTGTGTGTGTGTGTATATATATATATATATATATATATATATATATATATATATATATATATATATATATATATATATATATATCAATGGTCACTGGTTAAAATGGCTGTGACGCATTGAAGCATTTCAGGTTTTCAAATAGTGCGGCCCCAACGTTTCCGGTTGTATTGTTTACAAACAGCGGCATATGCAAAACTAGCTAGAGTAATATCAAAATGAGTGTTCGGTGCAAAGTTTTTAAGTCGGATCATTTCCAAAAACAATGTAAGAAATATTCAGAGCACTGTTGTGTTCCTCTTTGCTCGGCGTCTGGGAAGTTTAATGGCAGTTAAAGTTTTCATAGCTTTCCAGCGCGTATAGTGACCTCAGGAGCCAGTGGCTAATAAACATACATCGGGACCATTGGGACCAATTTACTATCTCGCCTCATACAAAAGTCTGTAGCAGACATTTCATACCAGACCACTTGATTGAACCAAAAACCCCAGAAGGTCAGAGAAGACTGACAAAGGATGCAGAACCACTTCTCTTTTAATGGAACGGATACAGCATTCAGGCTCCACAGCTAAGTGTGTGGGAGAGGAGAGAAAGACCGGCTGAGCCTACCTCCCTGGAAGATCCATCAACTGATCTTACAGTGGATCATGATTATTTTTCTGCTCCTGAGCCATCATCGCTAGACATGTCCTGCGCTGAAAATGAAGATCTGTCCCATGAAGTGGAGGAGCTGAGAAATCAGCTTCATGAGTTGCGTGCCCAGCTAACCTTTGGGTTACAACAATTCTCCGACGAGGACATTCGATTTTACACCAGGTAACGTGCAGTAAAGCTTTAGATGCAATTCACTGCCACTTTGACAATCAGTGTGCTGTTAAAATTAGAAAAATATATCAAAAAATATATCATATATATCATAAATATATGTATATCATAAATGTATGTATATATTATATACATACAATAATAATAACAGTAATCATCATCGACATCATTTTGCCAACAGATTCCCAAGCTATGACCACTTAATGGCATTTTGGTGGCTGATTGAGCCATCCATCCACAAAATGGTTCGGGTCTCAAGAGCAAAGGCTGCAGCTAAGAAGAATGAAGATATGTCTCATTCACGAATGTCAGGGGTATGACAACATTTTTTTAACCCAAAAAACAACAGTAAGGGATGACTCCCGCTATACATGTTATGTTATGGTAATATGTTGAACAAATGACCAGGGGGGTATTCCAGAAAGAGGGTTTAACAAACTCTAAACTTAACCCTGAACTCTGAGTTGTCTTACTCCGATCTGACATACTCAGAGTTTTCGGTTCCAAAACGGCTGATCGGAGATTAAGTAATCAGGGTCGCTCAACTCCGAGTAGGTTGACCCAGACAGAAGTGCGTTCACGCGTAACTATTAAAGGCATTCTTAATGGAACACAGATAAATAAGATTAATCATGGACTTAAATGCGAAAATCAGCCGAGCATCGTATTTCACACCATTGTAGCTTGAAGTATTACTGACTGCGTATGCAGAATATTTAGATATTATTAAATGTAAATGTAATACTATGGTAGCTGCTAGAGAAAGGCAGTCAGCATGTCAAAAAATTGCCAACAGAGTTAATGCGTGAGTGAAAATTATATTTTTATATTTAGCAGAAGGGCGTGATTATTTTATTATATTCTCCTCATTTATAATACTGTATTGAGTTTTATGTATTTTTTATGCACGCGGAAAGTATAAACGCTTCCACCGTTCGCGCAGTCGCGCGAGGTGGGCGGAGCGCTATGGTCACTCACTCAGACCTACTCTCTAATGCACATCAGATCTACCAATTGGATTCACTCAGACCTGCTCTTTAATGCAGCACAGACTGTTATGAGACTAGGATTGGTTAGGCTAGGAACCAGGGCGGCCTCTCACCTGAGCCCTCCCATGAGAGTCTGCTCGACCAATGTATGCACGCGGAAAGTATAAACGCTTCCACCGTTCGCGCAGAGTCGCGCGAGGTGGGCGGAGCGCTATGGTCACTCACTCAGACCTAGGCTGTGTTTGAAATAGACTACTACATACTGGATACTGCATACTGGACTCAGTATATACTGGATACTGCATACTGGTCCTCTTAGTAGTATGCAGTACAGTTTCCAGTATGCGACAAAAGCAAAGCACACTACGGGGTCACGTGAACGTAGCGTTGCATGATGGGATGCAGTACACCACGAAGATAGCTCTGTTTGCGTACTGGAATATTTTGCGGAAGTAGTAGGTCATCCGGGTATGTTTCGCGTACTGGAAATTTTCATTTTGGTCACATACTGCATACGACATACTGATTTGGGGCTCGATCAGTATGCCAGTAGTATGTAGTAGACTATTTCGAACACAGCCCTACTCTCTAATGCACATCAGATCTACCAATTGGATTCACTCAGACATGCTCTTTAATGCAGCACAGACTGTTATGAGACTAGGATTGGTTAGGCTGGGAACCAGGGCGGCCTCTCACCTGATCCCTCCCATGAGAGTCTGCTCGACCAATGTTTGAGAGGAGGTGGTCTATGTTGGGGGTGGGCTAAATGTCCTCCGTGTCCAGAAGAGCAGAAGTTGAAACACCTTCACTATATACAATCATCAGGACAGACAAAATTCACTACACGTTCACCAGGACAGACAGAATTCATGCACTTTGTTATGGCAGCAGATCCAGTATCTGTGTCATTCAGGATTTAAGAAGCACTCTGATAACGGACGCGTGAAACCATGTGTTGAACAAAAAATATCTTTATATAAGAAAAATGCAATTCAAAACTCTTCTTTTTACAGTTTTCTTCCAATAAATCTCAACACGGTAAGCACGGTCAAAAAACTGTGTGTATCCGTGCTTCTAGATCTTTTTCCCACTAGCACACCCTCAGCTCAACAGCATCCCCGATAGGCCAGCGTTTCTCAACCGGGGTGCCGTCTGTCTTCATCGGGGGTGCCGTCAAAATATTCTGATGTGAAATAAAAAACTATAGTTTAAAAAATTGAAGTTATTATACGCTTTAAAAATCATTAAAATGTATTTCATATGACCAGATCTCTCAAATTTGGTGGGCGTGAGCTTTTTTTCAGGCGGGGGGGATTGGAATCTGTCGCGATGGTTAGTGTAGCGGCTGTGTGTGTGTGTGTGTGTGTGTGTGTGTGTGTGTGTGTGTGTGTGTGTGTGTGTGTGTGGTTGGGGAGCGGGCTGGCTAAAGTCTACCAAGAAACAGCGCGATCTATATTCTGATTGGTTCAACCTGTTATAATATACAACCGATGGATTGGCTGAATATGCTGCGGTGTGCGGCGATTAGATTATTTAAAAAATAAATAAATAATAATAATATTCAAGCGTGAGAAATTCCATGTGTGGCGTGAGAGCGTGTGAAATCGCTAAATATGCGTGAGTCTCACGCTCAAAGCGTGCATATGACCTGCATATGACCAAGGTCAGCACGTGATTACGCAGGTTTCCCACTGACTGTAAGTCACATTTATCTGCTCTCTGTCTTAATAATCACTTTTTTTGTGTTATGTTGGCCGGGAGATGGTTGCAGAGAGTATGTTTTCAGGGTTGCCAACGCTCACGCATTGAGCATGAGACACACGCATTTGACCGTTTGCATGCATGCATATAAAGGGTGCCACAACTGAAAAAAGGTTGAGAAACACTGCTATAGGCTATCAAAAATAAGAGTCCCATCGTAAATTTGCTGTTCAACTAAACTGACATTATTGTATTTCATGAAATAATACAAAAATTACAAAAAACACTCATAAACAATATAACAAATACAAATTCTTATTTATGGCTCTAACATTTCGGCCCCTAATTGTATTGGCAGGGTACAAAACAATTACAAACTTACTAATAGAGCCATATCCATATCGATCCAACATCTACTGTACATAGTAATTTATTAATCAAATTTCTGTGTACGAGTCCATTATTAATCCTTTCTTGACTCATTCTGCTTCCTGCATAAGACAGAGTTTGTTAGTAGGCCTTTCCAATAGGGTAGATTTGGTTTGAACTTGAACCCGTCTGACCACTCCTCTTGAGTCTGGATAGGTCTTACGGATTTTTCTAGTCAACCAGGCATTCCTTGGGGCAGAATTGTCCACAATGAGAACAAGGTCTCCAGGAGTGAGATTTCTCTTGCGAGTATTCCACTTCTGTCGCTCTTGCAGCAACGGGAGGTATTCCTGGGTCCATCTTGACCAAAACAAGGTCGCCATATATTGTATTTGTCTCCATCTTCTACGGGAGTAGAGGTCATCCCTGCTAAATATGCCAGGTGGAAGAGCTGGTTGTCTTTTCATTAACAGAAGATGATTTGGAGTCAAAACCTCTAGGTCATTGGGCATCAGAGGCAGCAGTTAAAGGTCGATCATTAATGATTGCTTCAACTTCACTTAGCAGTGTGTGGAGGCCATCATCATCCAACACCTGCTGTCTCAATAGAGAATTCAACACCTTCCTTACAGTGCGAATCTGTCGTTCCCATATTCCACCTTGGTGGGATGCAGTCGGGGTGTTAAAAATCCAGGTGATGCCTTTCTGCATAAAGTCTTCTCTGATTTGAGATTGATCAAGCTCCTCTAGAGCCTCTCGGAGTTCTCTCTCGGCACCAATAAAATTTGTGCCATTGTCAGAACGCATTGTTGACACTTGACCTCTTCTACAGATAAATCTTCTGATGGCATTAATGCATGATGAGGTATCTAAAGAGTGAGCCACTTCTATGTGGACGGCTCTAAGGGCAAGACATGTGAACAAGACGCCATAGCGTTTTACCATGCTACGTGCTCTTCTGACCTCAAAGGGTCCAAAATAGTCTACGCCTACATGTGTAAAGGGAGGCTGGTCAGGGAGTACATGTTCCTCAAGTAAGTCTGCCATTTTTTGCTCTGCAGGTTTTGCATGCAGCTTTCTGCATGTAATGCAACTGGATATCACTGTTCGAGAGGCTCTGTTTAATCCTGGAATCCAGTATCGCTGTCTGACCTTTGCTATTAAATGATTTCTTCCACAGTGACCATTCTGACGGTGAACATGCGTCAGAATCAGCTTTGCAAGGTGGTGATCCTTGTGTAGCACTGTCGGGAATCTGGATTCTTCTGGCATGGCTGACTTGTTCAGCCGACCCCCCACTCTAATGACACCATCTTGCAGTACAGGATCCAATCTGTAGATTGGAATGGACTTCTTAACTTGGGAATTTTGTCCTTGGAGTGAGGCCAACTCCTCTGGATACATCTCCCTTTGACTGTGACATATCAATACAATTTCTGCATCCTCCAAATCTTGCACTGATAAAGGTTTCTTCTCCACTGACTGCCTTAATCTTTTCATTTCTTCTTGAACTTTCAAGTCCTGTTTTCTTTTATCACTCTCCGTTAAAGCAACAACAGCTTTGCATTCCTTTCTCTTGTTGGCTAAGTAGTGAAGCGTGTCTTTCAATCGCAACATCCATGCAACAGCTTTCTTCAGTCTATGCCAGTCAGAGTAGTACTCTACCAATGTTGTCATGGCTGCAACTTTGGTTGTGCTAACGAGACTGACTAGTATTGCTCTTCTTAATTCACTATCCTCGTCCATGGTGTTGTGTATGTCTGGTCTTGTGGGCCACTCACGCTCATCTTTATAAAGGAAATGTGGACCGTTAATCCTTTTGTCATTCTTAATGAGTGAGGTAAACCTCATTCCTCTTGAAGCTACATCTGCTGGATTGAAAGAACTATTCACATATCTCCACTGAGATGGTAAAGTAGCTTCCCTGATGAATGCAACTCGATTGGCCACAAAGGTCTTGAAGCGTGAAGCATCATTCTCTATGTACCTAAGTACAGTCTGTCCGTCCAAAACACAGACTCTTCAACTGTGGTCTCTGTTTCTCATCTTAACAGTTTATCCACCTTCACTGCTATGACTGCAGCAGTCAGTTCCATTCTAGGTACTGTTACCTGAATGTAGGAAGCTGTACCATAACTACTCTCACTTGCATCCAAAAAATTGTGTATCTGAGCCTTGAGAACGCGACCAAAGTGCCAACTTTTCAAGATCGCTTGGAGTGAGACTTGAACCTGGAGTGGGTGGCGAAGTATTAAGTATTATTAAGTATTATTATATCGTGATCGATCGATCGCCTGTGGTTGGCGCCAGAGCGAACTAGTAACTTTTTAGTCCAAGACGCTCAATGCGTGAGAGTTGGCAACCCTGCAGGTATAGCAACCAGAGGTGGGGACTCGAGTCACATGGCTTGGACTCGAGTCAGACTCGAGTCATTAATATTAAGACTTTTGACTTGACTTGAAAAAATATTCAGAGACTTAGACTTGACTTGGACTTTTACACCATTAACTTGGGACTTGAATTGGACTTGAACCTGTTTACTTGCAAAGACTTGATTTTTTTTTACCCCAAATCTAAATTTTAAAACGCATATTAATATTTATAAAGTGCGCCCCATTAATTTCATTTCCGTCCTTCCGACGCAGACCAGTCCTCTGCTTTTCCACACTCTGTACGTGTGTGTGTGCATGAACTGCAGCACAACCAATCAAATGGGGGGTTGGCGAACGTAAATTTTTACCGGGCGGGGTGTAAAATGGACACAAATTAAGTATTATATCGCGATCGATCGATCGCCAGTGGTTGGTGCCAGAGCGAACTAGTAACTCATTGAATCATAGATGTGGATCAGAGGTAAATAAACTAGATTTTTTTCCGGCGTGAGAAATCGAATGTGTGGCGTGAGAGCGTGTGAAGACGGTCAAATGCGTGTGTCTCACGCTCAATGCATGAGAGTTGGCAACCCTGGGTTCTGTATCTGAACTCGGGGAAGAGAGCCTCTCTCTGTCACCATCATAATATCCAGTTCTATCTCAGCATGGATTGTGTATTTGAAGACATCTACGTCAAGAAAAAAATATATTGACAAAAGTGGAGCGAGTTTTTAGCTATGGGGACATCATTCATCGTGCACAAATGACATACAGACTTTTGGCCAGCAAATGCAATGCAGAATAGTTTACTGAAATGTCTAAAGTTGCAGATTCCAGTTCTTATATTTGTTTGTCTTGTGTCACTCACACATGTTCTCCAAGAAACCAGATAAGAGAAGAGAGGGAAAATGCTGTTATGGTTCTTTGTATTTTACTGTGAAAATATCAGCACTTTTTATTTGAACATGGAGTTCTACTTATGACTTTTTCACGGAATATTTATTTCTGGAAAATTGTAGTTTAAAGTATGAATATTTTTGCAGCTAATTTTAACAAATTGAACTGTGCAATAAAGAGGTGTAATCTTAATTTTTTTTATACTTCGTGTTTTCAGTTGCACATGTTTTATCAAGATTTGAGGAGAATACAGATTTAAAAAAGAACGCATGTCTATTATTTACATTTAAAATATACCTGCAACATTGGTAAAAAAAAAAAAAAAGACTCGAAAGGACTTGAAATTCCAAGTTTCAGACTTGGGACTTGACTGTTGCCTGTCTTGACTCGAGACTTGACTTGACTCGTGTCTTTGCTTGAGACTTGACTCGGGACTTGAGGTATAAAGACTTGGACTTACTTGAGACTTGCAAAACACTGACTTGGTCCCACCTCTGATAGCAACTTGGCTAAAATGTGTGCATGAGGGCATTTGGTAGCGCATATCCAGTGTGTTTAACAAAGCCATGAAGCCGGGCTTGTTCACTATATTAAAGGACATCATGTCTTTCACTATGAACTCCCCGAGTTATTTCAGCGTGCCGCTTCGAATTATATCCATAAGGAGTTACACTTTCAAACGGTTCGGTCAGTGAACCCTGTCTGCTGTGCCGGTCAAGCTATCCGCGCTTTTGCGATTCATCCGTGCTTTAAATCTTATTGCGCCTATATGTGTGATTTTACGGTATTTCGCTGCTCACCGCATACTAAAGCCTGGTTTATACTCGACGCGCCGCGAGCGGCGCGAGGGTCCGCGCGGCGAAAATGACGTAATCGCTGTGGCTCCGCCCGTGCGCGAGGGCCTCGCGCGCTGTCGCGGCGCGAGGTCGTGCACCTCTCGAATTTTGTAACTTCGCGCGCGCGCCGCGCTTCAGCGCGATGGACAAAGTCATGTTTGCCGGGTTCATACACCTTTACAAGGTGGAATTAAAGCATTTGTACGTCACTTTCAAGGTCCATTTCAATATTTCCCAGCACGTTAAACTTAATTAAGTTAAATATTTATACATATACTCGAAATTAATCGACATAATTCGCTTTTTATCACATTATTTAATGGTTGTTTATTTTCAAAACGCCCAGACGTCTAACGTCTTCACGTTCTCTCATGTTTCGTCCTGGAATTACAAGAGGCTCGTATTTGTTAACGCAGGGATGTCAAAGTCAAATACACCGAGGGCCAAAAAACCAAATTTGCTACAAGCCGAGGGCCGGACTGGTTCAATGTTTATTAAAACATATTGAAATGATTGCACATGGCCTATTGAACCAAGACCTAACACAGTGTATATTATTTAATGCTTAAATGAATAAAGCAATATTTTCTTATGGATCTGTCAGTAATTTCAAGTGAAAACATTTTTCAACAAGCAAACAGATAAAAACAAACTTCCTTCAAAGAAAACATGTCCTGTACATTAAATGAAGTAATAAAGGTTTGAAAAGTGCTGCAATTTAGGCTAAAGTACTTGAAAATGCTTGAAATTGTAACGACTTCGTTTCACAACAAATAGCTGTCTGAACAGTTCTCCTGTAGGCTATTACGTTAACAAATACGAGCCTCTTGTAATTCCAGGACGAAACATGAGAGAACGTGAAGACGTTAATATTGGGCGTTTTGAAAATAAACAACCATTAAAAAATGTGAATAAAAAAACGAATTATTTCGAATCATTTCGAATATATGTATAAATATTTAACTTAATTAAGTTTAACTGGTGCGCGCAAATTCGAGAGGTGCACGACCTTGCGAATCGACAGCGTGCGACGCCCTCGTCATTTTCGCCGCGCAGACCCTCACCGCTTGTGTGCGCTGCAGTGACTTCGCGGGCTACCGTTGCATTGTGGGGAATGTAGTGTTTGTGCGTGCAAAACACCGTCGGGCGGCTGTGGCCTGCGGGCCGGTTCTAATAGTAATTAAATATCATCCAGGGGGCCATAGATAATCAATTTGCGGGCCGGATCTGGCCCGCGGGCCTTGACTTTGACATATGTGTGTTAACGTATCGTTTCGGACAACACTGCAAAGCCATAATTACGTTTGATGCCTGATGTGTATATATATACGGTCTCTGGTCAGGTAAAAATGTTCTTTCACCGGTTTTGCAAGGGTTTTTTATTCTCCACTGCCACCTATCGCCACCTATCGTTTCGGAGAACACTGCAGCGACGCTCGCGACGTTCGCGAAAGTATAAACGCCTACACCGCTCGCGCAGGGTCGCGCGAGGTGGGCGGAGCCGCACGCTACGGTCGCTCGCGAAAGTATAAACCAGGCTTAAAGCTGTATAAGCGCACAGAAACACTTTTGCGTATTTGAAGATGCAGCACTGGTCGTTGGCATTTTAGCCTTACAAATATACGAGGCTTTGTGGTGTTTTTTTAATGCAGAAGAAGGTTTGTAGTGTTACCTCGCGACGTAGCGACAGTAGCAAGGCACGTTTTAAGCCTGGTTTATACTTTCGCGAGCGACCGTAGCGCGCGGCTCCGCCCACCTCGCGCGACCCTGCGCGAGCGGTGTAGGCGTTTATACTTTCGCGAACGTCGCGAGCGTCGCTGCAGTGTTCTCCGAAACGATAGGTGGCGATAGGTGGCAGTGGAGAATAAAAAACCCCTGCAAAACCGGGGAAAGAACATTTTTACCTGACCAGAGACCGTATTTAAACACATCAGGCATCAAACGTAAATATGGCTTTGCAGTGTTGTCCGAAACGATACGTTAACAAATACGAGCCTCTTGTAATTCCAGGGCGAAACATGAGAACGTGAAGACGTTAAGATTGGGCGTTTTGAAAATAAACAACCATAAACTAATGTGATAAAAAAAGCGAATTATGTCGATTAATTTCGAGTATATGTATAAATATTTAACTTAATTAAGTTTAACGTGCTGGGAAATATTGAAATGGACCTTTAAAGTGACGTACAAATGCTTTAATTCCACCTTGTAAAGGTGTATGAACCCGGCAAACATGACTTTGTCCATCGCGCTGAAGCGCGGCGCGCGCGCGAAGTTACAAAATTCGAGAGGTGCACGACCTCGCGCCGCGACAGCGCGCGAGGCCCTCGCGCACGGGCGGAGCCACAGCGATTACGTCATTTTCGCCGCGCGGACCCTCGCGCCGCTCGCGGCGCGTCGAGTATAAACCAGGCTTTACACAGTACCTGACCAGCATCTTTTTAAAAGCCAAAGTAATTTCACACAAGTGATGTGCTGCCCCTCTTTGGTAATTAGACTTTCAGTTGTGTCAGCTACTGTCGAGCCTGAAGCCATTGTGCAACAAGTTAAAGTGCGCTGTGTTAACTTCTCCACCTCTCTGCCTCCTGTTCGGGTTTGCTCCGTTCGTCCTCGGCTTGGCTCGCTCCCAAGTCACGTGACCAGTTTAAATAGCAGCCTGTGCGAGATTATCGCAAATGCAATTAATCGTTCAGCCCTATTACTAACCCATTTTGTCAGGTTAAATCCACCTCTTGAGCATAACGCCTTCAGTGACTGTGAAAGTGATATGGCTTGCTCTTCAGAAGCTACTGCAGTGAAACAATCATCAAGGTAAAAATTTCTCTCAATTGTTTTTGCAGCTTCAGCTGTTGTCTCATTTTGTTTGTCTTTTGCTGTCTTTCTCAAGGCAAAACAAGCACAGCTTGGGGAGGAAGTAGCCCCAAAGATGTGTACAGTCATTCTGTACTCTTGAAGAGTTCCATTCAAGTCTCCATCTGGCCACCAGAGGAAATGTAGAAAGTCATAGTCCTTGGGAGGTACCCTGACCTGGTAAAACATTGCCTCTATGTCGGCCATCATTGCAACTGACTCTTCTCCTTGTCAGCACTCCAATCAAGGTATTAGTGAGATCAGGCCCTTGAAATAACTGGTTATTCAATGAAACTCCTTGATATGTGGCTGTGCAGTCAAAGACAACTCTGATTTTCTTCTTTTTAGGGTGGTACACCCCATGGTGCGGGATATACCAGACCTCTCCTTCCTTGCTCTGGCCACTTTTCTCAGGCACCTTTTCTGCGTAGCCCCTTGCTATGATGTCGTACATGAAAGCCTTATAGTCAGCATGAAACTGTGAGTTCTTGTTGAGTTTCTTTTTAAGGTTGATTGCTCTTTGTTCTGCAAGACTGCGATTACTGGGCATCTTCACTGGCCTGTTCCTAAATGGAAGACTGATGCAGTAATGTCCATCAATGAACTGACAAGACTGTTCAACATCCTTCATGAACTGCTGATCATCTTGTGACATCTCTTTTCTGTCCTCACAGCTGCGCTCTGAGAAATCAGTGTTAAAGCTTTGAGTTAATAACTCTTCAATGCTTACCACGGATATCCTGTTTACAGTGAAACCTTGCAATCCTTCATCTATGTCCTGAGGATGATCTCCTCTTCTAATGGGACCATTGACAATCCATCCAATTGCTGTTCGTACTGCATATGGACCGTCTCCTTGACTATTGATGACTTGCCATGGTTCTATTGCCTTGTGAGCATTACCGCCAATCAGCAGGCCAATCTCTGCATTGATACTCGGTAGGCATACCTCCTCAAGGTATGTCCACCTCTTCAGGTCCTTTTGCTGAGGAATGTTTTCCTTTTTGACAGGAATTTCAGGCTGTGTGAACACTGAAGGTAGGTCAACATACGTTGATTCACCGTTGTCTTGCTCAACGTATAAATGTTGAATCAACGTTGAAATGTGACGTTGATTTAACGCTAAAGTGCACATACGGTTCTACGTTGAATCAATGTTGAAAACCGGTTGACACTGGACGGTTGATCAACGTTGGTTCAACCATTATCTAAATATTGTTTTTATTAAAATCCAGTCCTGCTTTATGTACAGCAGGATGCCCATAAAGGGAATTTTTATCAATGAGTTAATTAGTTAGTCTATTATTAATGAGTAATTAGTGTATTAGTTATATAGTAGTCAAATATAATAATAATAATAAACAACAATCACAGTCACAAATAATTTATGCAAGAGCATTTATTTTAATAAATGTAGAACGTTGAATTTCCCTGGTCAATGGGTCTACTTCGCCACTGCAGCTGAATAAATATGAATAAAATTGAAATTAGATTATTGTATACGCACTATTTGAAATTTCATTTTCATTGTTTAACCACACATAAGAGTACCTGTAAGAGTAAGAATGAGTACCTGATGTTTATCTTCTCCTTGGAACTCCTCCTTCTCTCTCAGGTGCGTATTTTAACCATTTCTTCACTGCATCAGCAAATCCTATGTGGGTGCTTTCAGGAATTTGCTTCTGGAGAGCAGCTGGAACAAACACAATTTTTCTGATAAGTAGATATTCGATATCAGTTGCCTTTATAATAAAAACATACTTTAAGAGATGTTTTGAAGCGGGTTCGGGAAACGAGGCAGAAACTGCTTAATCCAGAAAATCCCGAGGAGGGAAACTTTATTTTCCACGCAACTCAAACAATAGCACCGTTTTCTCCTCGCGCAGGCGCCGCTCCCCCAGTGTCACTTAAAGGGCTAAAACTCCCTGAGTGGCCAAGTGGCTGTCTGTTAGGGAATTCGCTGCGAGGAGTAGTAGCCTAGTCGCTACAGTTTAATAGGTGTTTAAAGAATCTTTATTGTAAAGGGTACTATTAGGGTTTATTATTATTAAGGTTTGCGCCTGCTTCATTATTCATGCAAAAACGTTTGTAACACGGACATTTTTGTGAGTTAAAATTAGGTAAAACATGGCGCCCGTAAGCGGTTTGAGTGTGATGAGTCTCGTTCTCCGTGTCGTCTGTGTGTTATGGCGTTTGCTTGTTCCTATTTAAGTTCTTTCTGAACGATTTGCTGTTGTCTGTTGTTAACGTTACATTGGTTACATTACATTATGTTTCGCTCAGTTTCATTATATTCTGAGGCTGAAAACCTGAGTTTTCGTATTCGTTTTGCACATTATTTGCCCGTGAAACTAACTAAATGTAAAACCTAAGCATTTCACATTTAGTGAATTAAATGCTCAAATGTATGTAAAGGTTTGAACAGAACCTTTACTGCTTTGTACTGGTGTTCTGACATTTTGACCCCCTCCAGCAAATAGAGCTGTGTTTTTGCAGAGCGGAAACCACGAGGATAAACTTGAGGTAAGAAAGTAAATTGACGGTTTCATGAGCAACGTCACCAAAAAGATGCGCGCGCATTTTGGCAACGGAAGTGGAGATTTGTCCCATGGGACCACAGTGCAGATCCAAATTCTTTACCATATAAACAAGACAATAAACGTTACTATTTTCAAGCACTGTATGTATGTGTAGCAATACATTATTGCACTATTATCCTCACACAATGATGATGCATATACGCAGGGATTTAGATTTAATTAGATCTTTCAAAATAAAAGTCTCTCAATAATAGCCGAATCTACTGTAAGTCTCTACGTCAGTCAGCTTAATAATCAAGATCGTATCAATTGTATGAGCAAACTCACCCTGCCAACAGAAGAAATTCTTCCAGATCCTTACAAAATATTAGAATGGGAGGATGATTTGTCAAAATGGCCTCCAGTTCAGTGGCCAGATATCTTTACTTATTTGATTGAGAAACCTAGTGTTTACACTAAAGAGAAACTGCGCGCCTACAAGTCACTGGATGAAATGAGGTGATTATTTTGGTGAACATGCTACAATGATTAAAATTGTGCAAAATAAAGTACAGAGACATATATTGTAGAAAAATATTTTATTTGTTACTGTACTCAGTTTAATAAACGTGGCAAATGAAATTATAAATCTCATATGTGTATATACAATAGACAATGCATATACAATGTATGAAATACATACGTGAAATCCGAAAGTGCTTGCACTAGCTAGTTAGCAATAGCACTTCGGACAAGCTCATTTTTATTTTAAGCCCTGGCCGAGTAATTGACAGTTATAACCAGACGTCCTGAATTAAATAAATGTACGAAAATCCACCTGACCTAAAATGAAATGGGCGCTACAGACGCGGGCATTCTTTATGATGTCCTCTGTCCAGTCCACCCTGTTAATAGCCTGCAGCCACAGCAGTCTCCTATTGCTCTGAAATAGACGCGATCCAGATGGTATTCGATAAAACTTTAAACCTTTACCCGACGAATAACGGTTCTAACAGCCGTATACACAACAACCAGACATCTCTATTTTGAACAACACTACATATTTTAAAAAACAGCGCTGATGCTAACGCAAGTCAATGATAAAATGCTACACTTCCGTTGCCAATATGCGCGCGCATCTTCGTGACGTCATCTTTGTATACAAACTTTGAAAGGGTCTATAGTTATCTAAATTAAGGTGGGGAATAAGTGGCCATATTTGATTAGAAATTAGATTTGACTGTTTGAAATTCTACATAATTCGGTCACTGATATGTAAAATCAGGTGACTACTGCAATATATTTATATATTAGTTGGGTTTGCAAATGCCCAGCTAATGTGTTTCACGTGCATGCATGAACTTACCAAACATTATGTCATGAAGGGCAGTATCTTTGAAAGCCCTCTTGTGGCCTTTACCAGCCCAATTCAGCTGACTTGCCAAACCATTAAAAAGGGCATGGGTCAGCATCCGTCTCATAACCATTTCTTGTGTGTGTCCACCCATGATGGAAAGGTAAGACACCTAAGAAGACAGCATTGATGAGACTTAACAAAAAACGATGTAATAACAAAGGCAGCTTTAACAATGACATGTAAGGAATGATAAGGCAGTCAAAGTTTCTATTATATACCTTACTAACTGGTATACTAATAAGAGATGTTTTTATTTTCAGCACTGTGCATACTGAGGAGAGGATGGAAGAGGTGAGTTGTTGGTTCTAATTTATTACCCTTGCTAAATCCTGTCACAAAGTTTAAATTTTATGTAAGGAAAAGTACCATCTTTTGACGTTCCTTCGGATCTCTTAGGATGACCTCTGCCTGATCCAAATCTGCCATGGTTCTAAGGGGGAGACTGATGACAGAAGGCGGTGTGTTTTCAGTGTCCTGCCTCACTAAGTCTCGTCTCAGGGCCTTTACATCATGGGTGAGCTTTTTAATTTCTTCTCTCATCTCTCTGTTTTCCTCCATAATTTGTGCAAGCATTTGCACCACTTTGCTAAGTCCAATGTCTATAAAGCAAGATGAAATTTATTCAATGAATGAAAATTATACAAATTATCACAGTACAGCCCCTGACCCCTCCCTTCGGGCGTGTGTAGATGTAGTCTGTGTCTAAGTATAAGACTGAAACAGTGATCTTTTGGTTCATACCTCTGAGCATTTGTCTGGGTTGTGGTTGTACCTCTGGATATAAAACATTAAAGGTTTGTCATTATACTATGATTTCATTATGTAAAGTCATACCATAGAATCAAAACACCCTTCTTATGAAACCATATTTTTTAGAAATATTTTTTTAACTGCTAAGTGCCTCCACTTGATGGATACTATTATAATATTTTGAAGGTCTTGGAATTACACATTGTTGCACAATAATCTGATTGGAATCTGACTAACCTGTATCGTTATCACAACTACTTGACTTTTGCAGATGGTGATGGCTTTCACCATTACTATGATGGGCTGAAAGGACAATGAAAGCAAAGAAAATTGTACAGAGCAGAAACTAGAGCAATAAAACAGGTAATGAAGTCTTTCAGATCTCCTATAGATAAAGAGCAGAGTTCTCAGGGTTCTTACCAAATAAATTCCGTTCAGGCCAGGTATGGTCCAGGACATCAGATGCTACCCTGTAACTTTGATAGAAATCTGTAGAGATAATTAAGTACATAGTGTTACGGTGAGAGGAGGCAGGCACGACGAGTGTTTAACGTTGTCACACAAACGTTTATTCACGTACACACAACGATCAAGTCCAGCACGAGTAGCGCAAGCACTCAGTACATGTAACATTTACACGGCATGGGCTTTAGACAAAGACGAGCACGGGACATTGTGCAAACGCACATTAAATAGACGAACTACACGATCCCCAGTGATCACGAGACGAGGCACAGGTGAGACCGGTGAACATACCATGAATGACCCACACCCATGGAAATACAAAATGGACATAACCAGACACAGACGACATGAACACAGGCCCAAAAGGAGGGGTCCGGAGCTGTCCCATGACACATAGATGTTTTGGCACTTTTACAGAACCATTTGTGTTTCAACCAAATCCAACTATTTTTGCTTATTAATTTGGTTTGTGGCTATAATTAATAGAGAAGAGAATACATTTGCTAAATATTGTTGCCAATAATGAATATTTTAAAGAAGCATTAAAGTTCACAATATGTTTTTCCAAAAAAGTCTACCACAAGTATTATCTTTAAATTCTACAGCCACCAGACTACGTTCTCTTTAATTTGAGCTGGTAGAATATGAAGGCACGTGTCCATGCCCTTTATTTGTTTTTTTAGTGTTTCAGATGAAAAAGAAACATGGAGAAGGGAAAAGATAAGACATGAATAAGACAAGTCATCAACTGGAGGGGTCATTAAACAGCATCGTCAACCATGCAGTTAGGAACATGTAAGTACCTGGTGAAAGTATTGATGAAGGTTTGGGAATGCATGTTTTCCTTGTACACTCCTCTTCTGCTTCCTTGTAAATATTGTACTTTGGGTTTGGTCTGCAAGATTACAACAGTTACAACTGCCAAAACATACCAAAAAAATCTGTAACATGTGGCACAACTGAATTAACCTTACTTTGATATCCTTTTTCTGCGTTCTGCATTTTCCTGTTCAGATTCTATATCTGTTGTGGCACAGCCAGGTTCCACTGATCTCTTTAAACAATCTATAGCTTTCTCATATGTGTCTGGGCAAAAAAAGGAACATGGAAACACCTTTAGAAAGCAGAGGTATATAGAATTCCTCACTTTAAATACTTTATTGTTTGCTTAATTGACATTCCAATCAAGTTCTTTAGTAGCAGACTTACCACAAGTTGCTAAGCACCGAATCTGCTCATGAACTGTCCAGTCTAAGCTTGGTTTGATTTGTTGTTTCACAGCTCTGTGAATGTTGACGCTGTCACGTGGGGGCCAGAGACATTGTCTATTTTGGACCCATGAAGTGGGCACAACTGCCGTACTCTTGTCAGCAAACTCCACCACGTGCCACAATTGCTCCATCGTCTTGGACAGGTAGATGCTATTTTTAGTTTTTCAGAACAAAATGTATTATGCTTATTTTAGTATCTAAAATTGTGTCACTAGTACTATTTGAATACTGAAGGATAGAGCCAGAACACTCCTGAAACAAGATAACTGAGCAAGAAAAAAATCTGATTAAAATCTGAGAAAAAAAATAAAATCTGAGAAAAAAAATATATTTTAGAACTATTTCTCTTTTTCCAAAGATGAACTGAACATAACTGGAGGTCGGAGTATCTAAATGAACATGTGGACAAGTGGAATAGCTATAAAACCATCCCCATCCTTATAAAGCGCACACTTTCTTACTGTGCAGCCTAGATACTTTGAAAATATTGAGGTAAGATGATGCACAAGGATATGAAAAATAATTATCCTTATGTTTGAATGTTTGATAGATGACAAATATAACATCATCTGTTTTCACTATGTTTTTAACCACAGCTATCTCGTCACCAACTTGTATGCAGTTGTCACCTAGCTCCGTGGAAAAAGTACTCTCATTCAGAATGGCTTTTTTGTACTGTTCTGCTGTTCCAAACTGTGGAGGTAGAGGTCCATTGCAGTGCATATTGTATACAGTTACTGAGTCTACTGGAATTGGCACAATTGCTGTTGGCATTTCAGAGAGTCTCTTCACTATTTGCTGAAGTGGGTGATGTGGTTTTCGCACAAGCCTCTTAATTTTTCCCAAGTAATTTTCAAAGGGAAATGCTGAAATGTTGTCCAAAGCCCCAAAGTTGCGGTACTCATTTGCTAGGTGGAGTAGTTGATGGACATTAAACACAATTTCCTCCTTTCCATACAATTGACCAAAATGTCTGACAAAAGCCACAAGCATATTATGAGCAAAGATAACCTTTTCATCTGGTATATCTGGTGTCAACAGCAAAAACATGGCCACCGAAAACAACATGAAATTATCATAAACCCCATGTGGCATGCAATCTTTAAGCACCACAGGACCAGTATAAATCATAAACTGACGTAGTTCTGTTGCCTTCCAACGATCAATTTCTGTTAGTTCCCTTGGTTTACGAGAGAATTCACAGGGTGTGTTGGGCCTTTGCATTAACAGTTTATTAGATATTAATGCCACGGTTTGAGAAGGAAGCCTGGTAGCCAAGTTCTTGCCCCTTAACCAAAAAACCAGCAGCTTTCTCATAACTCCAAGACAACACAGGTGCATATAATCAATTGGAAACTGGGAGACCATTTTTACAATGCCTGTCAAAGGGCTGAGTTTCTGCTCCAAATGGTGTTCTTCATTAACCATAGCACAAAAATCCATGTCGGTTCTAAGCTTGGCTTTAGTTTCAGGGAATGTCATTTTGTTGTGGCATTCACCTACTTGCACACATTTGTCACAGCCAGAATAACCATTATGTCCCTTTATGTGCTTAACAAATGCTCTGGCTGGTGCATCACACACAAAAGCGGACACCAACACCTGTAGCTGCTTGTCATTATAAACAATGCCATGGTGTAACACATTAGTCAGGTCCTTCACAAATTCATTAAGATACTCATAAACACTGACAGGCTTGCTTACTCCACAATATAAACCTACAATGAAAGGAGACTTGGAGTAATCACAGTCTATTAAACAAAGAATTGGCCAAAGTTGAATTCTGGAACTTTTGAAAAGTGAGAGACCGTCAATGTTAAACTGTAATTTGAGTCTTTTGAGACTAGTTCGGAGGTTAAGACGGCTCAGTTTTTGTTGTATTGCATGCTCCAGCCCAAAATGGTAATACTTGCCATTTCCCATTTTTTGTGTGCCTACTCGTGATTGGGTACCAAGTAATGTCCTTCCATCTCTGGGAAGTGTTGAATGACACACACGCAGAATGCTCAGCAATGCATTTAGTGCAACCAAGGAAATGGAGAAATTAGTCTGATTGTGTGATTTGTGTGTGACTTGTCTATTTGTCTGTATTGTGGTATTTGTGTGTTAACGGGCCACCCAATGGAGGATGGGTTCCCTTTTGAGTCTTGGTTCTCCCGAGGTTTCTTCCTTCCCCCCACCATCATAGGGAGTTTTTCCTCGCCACTGTCGCCTTTGGCTTGCTCATTGGCGTTCTGGACCCATAGTATTGTTAAACTTGTAAATCCTGTATTAAAAGCGCTATACAAATAAACCTTGATTTGATTTGATTTGATTTGTCCTTCTGTAGTCTCAGGCTGTATGTTATAACCTGAGATTGTGTTAGAGCAGAGAGGGTAGTAGAGGGACTGTTTTAAATACTTTCCTCCTTAAATATATCTTCATAAATATTTTATTTCATGACCATACCTAAACTCAGTGACTCATCAGAAACTCCTGTTTGTGCTATGTAATCATTTACCCCCTTGTAGATATTTTTTTCTTTATTATTTTAAATGAAATGTTAGGCAAAGTGAACCTTATCAAACACATTTAAATAAATTGTTGGTTATTTGCTGAGCAAAGTTGTCCAGCTTGTGAATCATGTGTGTAAAATTAACTGGTTCTTAAAATTAAAAATAAATTATTATTAAATAAAGATATTTAGCAGTAAAGCTAACATTATTTTAATTTGATGAAAATGTATTTCTAAAAGCCCAATGCCCTTTTTAAATAGTTTAAACTATTTTGACCCTAGGGAGAATGTATGAGAGTAGTATGTCATTGCTGTTCTCTATTCTATGACTCAAGCACACACTACACGCTCAGATATGCATGTGTGTCTAGATGTTCATACTCGGAGGCTACATACAGCTCTTCCAAATGTGCAATGTCTGCTTTGCTTGATTTAATTTGGATCTTCTGAGGTACACGAGGAAAGGAAGCAATTATGCTTGCACCCATCTGGACATAAATACATAGTAGGCACATGTATTCTGGTCCACCAATGCAAAATATAGGAAATCTGCGCTATAAGGTGTTTTCACAAATGTGAGAAATGTTTCACAAGTCCAGATGCACATGAAATGCATTGCTCCTTGTATGTACTTGATACCTTTGTGTTTGTAGGTGCACATCAGAATCAGAATCGCCTTTATTGTCATTATAATTTACATTACAATGAAATTTGATTCTACTCCAAGGTGCTTGCCAGTACAGTAAATACACACACAACATAAAACATTCTATAAATTGAGGTAGTGCCACATATACATGTTTCGTGCAGTGATGGCTCTAGGGTAAAAGCTGTCCCTGAGCCTACTCGTGCAGGTTTTGTGCAACCTGTACCATCTGCCTGAGGGTAACAGGTTAAACATGTGATTGCTGGGGTGGGATGAGTCCTTGGTGATGCTGACTGCCCTACTGAGGTAGCGAGAGGTGGCAATGTCCTCTAGGCTGGGCAGGGAGCAACCAGTGATCCCCTGGGCTGTGTTGATCACCCTCTGCAGCGCCTTTTTGTCTGCCACTGAGCACCCTCCGTACCATGCCGTGATGCAATACACGAGGATGCTCTCATTGATGGAGCTGTAAAAGAGCACCAACAGTTTCTCCTCCATCTTGTTCCTCTTGAGCACTCTCAGGAAGTGGAGTCGCTGCTGGGCTTTCTTCATCACTGTTGTGTTTGCAGACCAGGAGAGGCTGTCGGTGATCTGCACGCCCAGGAACCTGATGGAGCTGACCCTTTCCATGCAGACTCCGTTTATGAGAAGCGGGGCTGGGTCAGTCCTGCCCTTCCCACATGTTCAGTTGCACATGTTAAAAAGTTTAATTAACCCATGACTTTTATTTTGAAAAGTTGTCTTGGCACTGAAGCGCTTACCAACTAACATGAACACTTCGTTAATTCCTAGATGTGATCTTTTCACATCTTCTAAATTTATCTTTTCTGAAAGCCATTGTGTGGAGATAAATTCACAATATGTGAATATTGTGCAATATGTAATTGCATAATAGGTATCTATCGCATACACTATCTGATTTCTTTAAATAACGAGCCCATTCTTTCGTGAATGTCTGGCGAATATAGAACGCTGTGCCATTGGATCCGGTACGGCCTGCCGAAACCAGCATCGTCTTTACCGCGGTGATATCCACCACCTCCCACACACACACACGTATTTTTTCAGTAGCGTATAACTAACCAAACGCAACGTTGATTCAACATCTTTTTTTCAACGTTAACAATCGTTTAAGAATTCAACCTTTTAGAACGTTGATTTATAGTTGGATTTAGGTTGTCAACCATAAATAACGAAAAACGATGTCATTTCAACGTTGATTCAACGTTCATTTGCTATCTGGGTATACTAACGGAAGCTGCAGTGAATCACTAATTCAGGTTCCGTAGTTTGTGGTGCGTCATCTCTTATTATTTATTATTTAAAAACTCTTTTATAGGTTATTGTTATATTTGCGATAGGCTACTTTAAAAATAATTAAAAACGATTTTTGGTCAGTTTGATTTACTTCTGGAACGTTTTGAAGGGTTGTGGATGTAATTAAAATCACCAGACGTTACACTCTGACATATAGCTGTTTTACTGCTTACATTCCTTTGCAAAACTAATGCCTTTCAGTCCACATTTTAACAATTTTCAAAAACAATCTTCAGTCCACATTGCCCTCTAGAGGTCATTTATTCGAGTGACATGAAATAAGAAGCAGCAAAAAATTATTCTGGCTCATACAAAAATAAAAGTCCCACATAGGTATGTCATTTTACTCAGGACATGAATTATTATGGATGAGAACATATACAGGTGCATCTCAATAAATTAGAATAGCCTATCATCAAAAAAGTTTCTTTATTTTACTAATTCAATACAAAAAGTGAAATGCATATATTATATAGATTCATGACAGTCATGTATTTCAAATCAAATCAAAATTTATTTATATAGCACTTTTTCAAGTTGTTGTCACAAAGCAGCTTTATAAGTGTCCGAGTCCAAGCCCCCAGTGAGCAAGCCATGGGCAACAGTGGCAAGGAAAAAACTCCCTAAGAGCATGAGGAAGAAACCTTTAGAGGAACCAAGACTCAGGGGGGGATCCCATCCTCCTCTGGCTGACGCTGGTCACCATGACAACGATAATTAAAGAGATACATAAACAAGTGATGGGGATGATGAATAATTCTCATCTTTGTGTGTATTTATATACATGTGTTCTCTATGTAATTCTTATTCATCTGTAGCAGGCAAGAATTCGGGGTGGTGAGAGGGGCCAGGGCAGTGGGTTGATCCCAGAGCCATAGAGAGAGAGAGTCGCGACAATGGAAGTTCAAAACGCTTGATGGTCACGTGATTCACGGAGGCTTCAGATAGTTCCAGGAAGTTCAATTTGAGTGCATAAACACAGAGATAGAACTGCAATTTGAGGATTATTTTGAACATATAGCGACCAACTTTAGGCTAATGTTAGAGCACATTGCTGTTTAATGCTTTGATTGTTTTATAATTGTTATATATTACGTTCATTTATATATTTAGAGGGACAGGAAGGGGTGAAATTCAGATTAGATTAATTTTCTAACATTAACATATCTTTAAATCATGGTGATTTCTATAATCCCATGGTATTGGGGACCTAAGTAATCTAAATGACTAATGTACATTTTCTGACAGAAGGAAATTTTTCTTTGACTTCATTGTGCAGAAATGTGCTTTAAAAGGGTACATTAAAACACATTACATTTACATCCAGACAGTATATGACATATTAAAATACATGGATAAATTATATATATCTTGTCTTTTTAATACACACTTATTTACAGCAATTAATTCATTAAATACATCTCTAATAATCTCAAATATGAATATTATGTCAAGCAGTTTTTCTGTGTCCTTTCCTCCATGTTGTTTGTGTAGTGTCCACCATGGTTTGCTGTGCTGCATGGGGATGCTCCAATCGATCAGAGAAAGGAGCAAAAATGTATGGTTTCCCCACTGATACTGAGAGGAGAAAAAATGGTTGTCTCAACTAAGCAGGAGCAATCTTACCTTCACTAAAGATTACAACAGCAAATATATATGTGAGGTAATCATCAAACACTGCATTTGCACTTTTCACAATAAACACACTATTGGAAAGCTTAATGCCTGATTTATTCAAATACAGAATAGTGAACAAAAAAAAATCAAAGACTCCAGACAGACTCGGGTGCAGGGTGAGGTTGCTATCTAGTTGCAGGCTCCATTGAATCCTCTATGGTTCTTTGGCCTAAAGAGAGAGAGAGGAGAAAACAACAGGAGAAAATGATTATTATGAGTATTGATGTGATATGAATTTGAATTTGTTGCATATCCTTGGTTGTATACGTATCCAGTAAGTGTTCTCTAATACTGTGTATTCACCCACTATGGGATATATGAGTAGACAAAACTGAGTTGTCATGTGTGAGGAGTAAACTCACATCACTCTGCAGGCACACTCTGCGCCCATTTACCATAAAACCCTTTGCCCATGAACCCCTGGATCTGCAACCTTTAAAAGGCTCTTCCCCCTGCTGTTACCTTATTTATTGTTGGAACTAATAAGAGGCCTGAACCCTGTGATCTTATTGGATGTGGGGGTTCATTATAGGAGATAAGTTTTTAGAAGTAATCAGGAACAATCTATGTATACAATCTATGTATTTATCAAAGGTATTATCTATGTATTTATCAAATGTTTTGTATTTTATTTTGTATTTGATTACGAAAGAAATCCATAAAGACATACTTACTAGTTAAGTTTCCTGGAATCTGAGGTTCGGCGCCTGTTTGGTTTAGAAATAGTACTAAAAAGAAATCTAGGATTTCTGTTTTTATTATGCTGAATCAAATAGTGTCTCTTTCTCTTGCAGTTGTCTCTCTTTGTTTTGCAGCTGTCTCTCTTTTTCCAACTTTCTCTCCTCCTACAGCTGTCTGTCCTTCTGCAGCTGTCTCTCTTTTTTCAACTGTCTGTCCTTCTGCAGCTGCAGCTGTATCTCTTTTTCCAACTGTCTCTCTTTTGCCAGCTGTCTCTCTTTTCCAAACTGTCTATCCTTCTGCAGCTGTATCCCATAGTTTTTCAGCTGTATCTCTATCTGCAGCTGTTTCTCCATCTGCAGCTGCCTCTCCTCCTGCAGCTGTCTGTCTTTCTGCAGCTGTCTCTCTTTTTCCAACTTTCTGTCCTTCTGCAGCTGTCTCTCTTTTTCCAACTGTCTCTCTTTTGCCAGCTGTCTCTCTTTTCCAAACTGTCTGTCCTTCTGCAGCTGTATCCCATAGTTTTGCAGCTGTATCTCTATCTGCAGCTGTTTCTCCATCTGCATCTGCCTCTCCTCCTGCAGCTGTCTGTCCTTCTGCAGCTGTCTCTCTTTTTCCAGCTTTCTCTCTTCCTGCAGCTGCCTTTCCGCCTGCAGCTCTCTCTCCGTCTGCAGCTGCCTCTCTGGCAGCAGATGTTTCTCCTCTTGCAGCTGTCTATCTTTGTTTTGCAGCTGCCTCTCCCCCTGCAGCTGTCTCTCTTTTTCTAACTGTCTCTCCATCTGCAGCTCTCTCTCCATCTGCAGCTGCCTCTCTTTTTCCAACTTTCTCTCCTCCTGCAGCTGTCTGTCCTTCTGCAGCTGTCTCTCTTTCTCCAGCTTTCTCTCCTCCTGCAGCTGCCTCTCTGCCTGCAGCTCTCTCTCCGTCTGCAGCTGTCTCTCTGTCTGCAGCTGCCTCTCTGTCTGCAGCAGCCTCTCTGCCTGCAGCTGTCTCTCCTCTTGCAGCTGTCTGTCCTTCTGCAGCTGTCTCTCTCTTTTCAACTGTCTGTTCTTCTGCAGCTGCAGCTGTATCTCTTTTTCCAATTGTCTCTCTTTTGCCAGCTGTCTCTCTTTTCCAAACTGTCTGTCCTTCTGCACCTGTATCCCATAGTTTTTCAGCTGTATCTCTATCTGCAGCTGTTTCTCCATCTGCAGCTGCCTCACCTCCTGCAGCTGTCTGTCCTTCTGCAGCTGTCTCTCTTTTTCCAACTTTCTGTCCTTCTGCAGCTGTCTCACTTTTTCCAACTGTCTCTCTTTTGCCAGCTGTCTCTCTTTTTCAAACTGTCTATCCTTCTGCAGCTGTATCCCATAGTTTTTCAGCTGTATCTCTATCTGCAGCTGTTTCTCCATCTGCAGCTGCCTCTCCTCCTGCAGCTGTCTGTCCTTCTGCAGCGGTCTCTCTTTTTCCAGCTTTCTCTCTTCCTGCTGCTGCCTTTCAGCCTGCTGCTCTCTCTCCGTCTGCAGCTGCCTCTCTGTCTGCAGCTGCCTCTTTGCCTGCAGATGTCTCTCCTCTTGCAGCTGTCTCTCCTCCTGCAGCTGTCTCTCTTTTTCCAACTGTCTCTCCATCTGCAGCTCTCTCTCCATCTGCAGCTGCCTCTCTTTTTCCAACTTTCTCTCCTCCTGCAGCTGCCTCTCTGCATGCAGCTCTCTCTCCATCTGCAGCTGCCTCTCTGTCTGCAGCTGCCTCTCTGCCTGCAGCTGTCTCTCCTCTTGCAGCTGTCTCTCTTTGTTTTGCAGCTGCCTCTCCTCCTGCAGCTGTCTGTCCTTCTGCAGCTGTCTCTCTTTTTCTAGCTTTCTCTCCTCCTGCAGCTGTCTCTCCGTCTGCAGCTGTCTCTCTGTCTGCAGCTGCCTCTCCGTCTGCAGTTGCCTCTCTGTCTGCAGCTGTCTCTCTTTTTTTTGCAGCTGCCTCTCCTCCTGCAGCTCTGTCTCTTTTTCCAGCTTTCTCTCCTCCTGCAGCTGTCTCTCTTTTTCCAACTGTCTCTCTTTTGCAAGCTGTCTCTCTTTTTCAAACTGTCTGTCCTTCTGCAGCTGTATCCCATAGTTTTGCAGCTGTATCTCTATCTGCAGCTGTTTCTCCATCTGCAGCTGCCTCTCCTCCTGCAGCTGTCTGTCCTTCTGCAGCTGCCTCTCTTTTTCCAGCTTTCTCTCTTCCTGCTGCTGCCTTTCCGCCTGCTGCTCTCTATCCGTCTGCAGCTGCCTCTCTGTCTGCAGCTGCCTCTCTGCCTGCAGATGTCTCTCCTCTTGCAGCTGTCTCTCTTTGTTTTCCAGCTGCCTCTCCTCCTGCAGCTGTCTCTCTTTTTCCAACTGTCTCTCCATCTGCAGCTCTCTCTCCATCTGCAGCTGCCTCTCTTTTTCCAACTTTCTCTCCTCCTGCAGCTGCCTCTCTGCCTGCAGCTCTCTCTCCATCTGCAGCTGCCTCTCTGTTTGCAGCTGCCTCTCTGTCTGCAGCTGCCTCTCTGCCTGCAGCTGTCTCTCCTCTTGCAGCTGTCTCTCTTTGTTTTGCAGCTGCCTCTCCTCCTGCAGCTCTGTCTCTTTTTCCAGCTTTCTCTCCTCCTGCAGCTGCCTCTCCGTCTGCAGCTGCCTCTCTGTCTGCAGCTGTCTTTCCTCTTGCAGCTGTCTCTCTTTGTTTTGCAGCTGCCTCTCTTCCTGTAGCTGTCTCTCTTTTTCCACCTGTCTGTCCTTCTGCAGCTGTCTCCCATAGTTTTGCAGCTGTTGCTCTATCTGCAGCTGTCTCTCCATCTGCAGCTGTCTCTCCATCTGCAGCTGTCTCTCCATCTGCAGCTGCCTCTCTGTCTGCAGCTGCCTCTCCGTCTGCAGCTGCCTCTCCATCTGCAGCTGCCTCTCTGTCTGCAGCTGTCTCTCCATCTGCAGCTGTCGCTCCATCTGCAGCTGCCTCTCTGTCTGCAGCTGCCTCTCTGTCTGCAGCTGTCTTTCCATCTGCAGCTGTCTCTCCATCTGCAGCTGCCTCTCCGTCTGCAGCTGTTTCTCTGTCTGCAGCTGCCTCTCTGTCCGCAGCTGTCTCTCTTTGTTTTGCAGCTGTCTCTCCTCCTGCAGCTGTCTCTCTTTTTCCAACTTTCTCTCCTCCTGCAGTTGTCTGTCCTTCTGCAGCTTTCTCTCCTCTTGCAGCTGCATCTCCGCCTGCAGCTCTCTCTCCGTCTGCTGCTGCCTCTCTGTCTGCAGCTGCCTCTCTGCCTGTAGCTGTCTCTCCTCCTGCAGCTGTCTCTCTTTTTCCAACTGTCTCTCCATCTGCAGCTCTCTCTCTATCTGCAGCTGCCTCTCCGTCTGCAGCTGTCTGTCCTTCTGCAGCTGTCTCTCTTTTTCCAGCTTTCTCTCCTCCTGCAGCTGCATCTCCGCCTGCAGCTCTCTCTCCGTCTGCAGCTGCCTCTCTGTCTGCAGCTGCCTCTCTGCCTGTAGCTGTCTCTCCTCCTGCAGCTGTCTCTCTTTTTCCAACTGTCTCTCCATCTGCAGCTCTCTCTCCATCTGCAGCTGCCTCTCTTTTTCCAACTTTCTCTCCACCTGCAGCTGTCTGTCCTTCTGCAGCTGTCTCTCTTTTTCCAGCTTTCTCTCCTCCTGCAGCTGCCTCTCTGCCTGCAGCTCTCTCTCCATCTGCAGCTGCCTCTCTGCCTGCAGCTCTCTCTCCTTCTGCAACTGTCTCTCTTTTTCCTGCTGTCTCTCCTTCTGCAGCTGTCTCTCTGTCTGCAGTTTTCTATCTTTTTGCAGCTGTCTCCTATAGTTTTGCAGCTGTCGCTCCATCTGCAGCTGTCTCTCCATTTGCAACTGTCTGTCCTTCTGCAGCTGTCTCTTTTTTTCCTGCTGTCTCTCCTTCTGCAGCTGTCTCTCTTTTTCCAACTGTCTCTCTTTTTCTAGCTGTCTCTGTTTCTGGATCTTTTCCCGATTCTTCAACTTTCTGCACCATATTTTCTTCAAGAATGCCCAGCACCCATAAGACTGAGTCGGGCTGGAAGATGGTAATGGGTCTCTGACTTTGATCATGACCCTGGGTGCAATCTGTGCATATCCAGCAAACCACAAATTAAATTGTTGCATTTTCTGAATAAGTAGTGTAATATAATTAATTATAATTACAATTAATAAGTTCCATATAGGCAAGCAAAGCCTAGGCTGAATCAGTACCTGTAGTTTCTCTTTGTAGTCATCGTCCATGTCCTCTGTCCGTCTGCTCTTAGATGTCTTATTTTTTTCCAGAGTGGATAACCTAAAGTACATTTCATCTGAGTGATTTTCAAGCACTGATTAACCATAACCACTGTGAAAACTAACTTCAGTGTTTTGGCTTCATACCACAGTCATGTTTTTATATGCTAAAAGTTAGGGATGCACCGATTCACGTTTTTCACTTCCGATACCGATTCAGATATCTGAGGCTTAGTATCGGCAGATACCGATCCGATAGAGTAAAACAGTGCTGAATCGACTTAAAACATTTTTTTTAACACAGACATACTGAATTACAAGTTTATTGAAAACTCTGCACCAGTATAGCACACTTAAACACACATAAAACATATAAAAACAACACAAATTGCATTTGTTCAGTCAGTGCAATTATGAATATAACATTGAATGTAAAATAAATAATACCAAAGAACCTGAAACTGACAAAAACAATAGGTTCACAACTTTGGTCAAACATGACCAAGAAACCTTTGAAATGGTTCAAGAATTCTAAATATAATTTAAAATGAATAAGGAGATGAAATAAGAGAAACAGCAATACCTATGCGGCTAGTTTGCTATAGCGCACACATCACGTAAGCACAAAGCATGTAACGGCCAGAAATATGTGTACTGTGCCTTTAAGGGAGCGAGTTGAGTGCACGTATGGAATATTGTTGTTTTTTTAGCTGTCTGCCGTAGACCGACTCAGACCACTGCTCTTTATTTCATCTTTATTTTATTTCTGTAAGTACCGCATTCAATGAGCTTTGGACAACTCACCAGTTCAAGTATGAACTGTCAAGTAGTGCTGGAGCCCAGGTTTATTTTGGTCAACCAGCAAATAAACGGACTAAGTGGAATAGCACCAGCGCGAGTACGAGTCAGTGATTCACCTCTCCTCTGTGTGCTTCGTGTTTCACTCGCCTGTTAACTGTCCAAGTTCACTTCTATCCGGGACAGAGTGGATATTTAAAGTTGAACTAACTCCGAAAAGCGTTACAAGCATAGAATTAGACTGAATAGATCTGGGGTGAGTTTCCCGAAACGTTCTTAGCGCGAAGTACTTCTTAACCTCATATGTTTCATACGAGGTTACGAAGTACTTAGCGCTACGAACGTTTCGGGAAACCCACCCCTGTTTTTATGGATCGGTCACAGTCACCGATACCCGATCTAGGATTTTTTCCAATATCGGGTCCGATACAGATATTAATATCGAAACCCGTGCATCCCTACTAAAAGTACGGAGAGGCTAGTAGACGTATGTGAATAGGATCAATTCTGTATGAGGGTATAGAGCAGACATACGGTATGTCTGCTCTATACCCTCATACAGAATTGATCCTATTCTGATAATAGAGTCTGGAAGAATTAAATACTCACCTCTGTTGACTGTAGTTTCCACTCAGCATGTTGCCACCTGTTTCAGCAATCTACAATTATTTGCAAAAAACACAAAATGTCACTTTGTATCATGTACACAGCCGCATTTCAATGACTGTAGAGCTCTAAGTTGCAGTGTTCTGGAACCAAGTGATGTCATTTTTTTCATTATGACGTTTTACTGACATTCAGTGGCCATGAAAACATGGTAACCATGACAACAAAATAAATAGCTGACAAGACAGCAGTAACTTCATTAGGAAACCCTATAACCATGCTGTTCATAGTATGTCATGCATTTTAAGGGTTAAGCAAATATAACTATAGAAGTCCTTGATATAAAATTTAAAATTCTTATTGTTATTTCACATTTTAACGTTTCTGATGAATTCTTTGAAAAAAACATTTGTTACAATGAAAGTTATATATATTTTTAAATATAAAAAGGTACACATTTTATTAGAATTTTGAAATGACCAAAAAAAATTGTATTGGCAAAATTATTCAGATCATAGAACTAAATCACATGCTGACATTAACTTTACGTGCATGTGTGTTTTTGTGTGGTCTTTCATGGAAGCGAAACTTTTCAGTCATTTCCAGTATTTGGCCAGTAGAGGGAGACCAAGTACTAGCATACTGATATTACACAGATGAAATAAGACATTTCAGTGAGTTAAAATCAGAGTTTTTGTGTGTGTGTGTGTGTGTGTGTGTGTGTATATATATATATATATATATATATATATATATATATATATATATATATATATATATATATATATATATATATATCAATGGTCACTGGTTAAAATGGCTGTGACGCATTGAAGCATTTCAGGTTTTCAAATAGTGCGGCCCCAACGTTTCCGGTTGTATTGTTTACAAACAGCGGCATATGCAAAACTAGCTAGAGTAATATCAAAATGAGTGTTCGGTGCAAAGTTTTTAAGTCGGATCATTTCCAAAAACAATGTAAGAAATATTCAGAGCACTGTTGTGTTCCTCTTTGCTCGGCGTCTGGGAAGTTTAATGGCAGTTAAAGTTTTCATAGCTTTCCAGCGCGTATAGTGACCTCAGGAGCCAGTGGCTAATAAACATACATCGGGACCATTGGGACCAATTTACTATCTCGCCTCATACAAAAGTCTGTAGCAGACATTTCATACCAGACCACTTGATTGAACCAAAAACCCCAGAAGGTCAGAGAAGACTGACAAAGGATGCAGTACCACTTCTCTTTTAATGGAACGGATACAGCATTCAGGCTCCACAGCTAAGTGTGTGGGAGAGGAGAGAAAGACCGGCTGAGCCTACCTCCCTGGAAGATCCATCAACTGATCTTACAGTGGATCATGATTATTTTTCTGCTCCTGAGCCATCATCGCTAGACATGTCCTGCGCTGAAAATGAAGATCTGTCCCATGAAGTGGAGGAGCTGAGAAATCAGCTTCATGAGTTGCGTGCCCAGCTAACCTTTGGGTTACAACAATTCTCCGACGAGGACATTCGATTTTACACCAGGTAACGTGCAGTAAAGCTTTAGATGCAATTCACTGCCACTTTGACAATCAGTGTGCTGTTAAAATTAGAAAAATATATCAAAAAATATATCATATATATCATAAATATATGTATATCATAAATGTATGTATATATTATATACATACAATAATAATAACAGTAATCATCATCGACATCATTTTGCCAACAGATTCCCAAGCTATGACCACTTAATGGCATTTTGGTGGCTGATTGAGCCATCCATCCACAAAATGGTTCGGGTCTCAAGAGCAAAGGCTGCAGCTAAGAAGAATGAAGATATGTCTCATTCACGAATGTCAGGGGTATGACAACATTTTTTTAACCCAAAAAACAACAGTAAGGGATGACTCCCGCTATACATGTTATGTTATGGTAATATGTTGAACAAATGACCAGGGGGGTATTCCAGAAAGAGGGTTTAACAAACTCTAAACTTAACCCTGAACTCTGAGTTGTCTTACTCCGATCTGACATACTCAGAGTTTTCGGTTCCAAAACGGCTGATCGGAGATTAAGTAATCAGGGTCGCTCAACTCCGAGTAGGTTGACCCAGACAGAAGTGCGTTCACGCGTAACTATTAAAGGCATTCTTAATGGAACACAGATAAATAAGATTAATCATGGACTTAAATGCGAAAATCAGCCGAGCATCGTATTTCACACCATTGTAGCTTGAAGTATTACTGACTGCGTATGCAGAATATTTAGATATTATTAAATGTAAATGTAATACTATGGTAGCTGCTAGAGAAAGGCAGTCAGCATGTCAAAAAATTGCCAACAGAGTTAATGCGTGAGTGAAAATTATATTTTTATATTTAGCAGAAGGGCGTGATTATTTTATTATATTCTCCTCATTTATAATACTGTATTGAGTTTTATGTATTTTTTATGCACGCGGAAAGTATAAACGCTTCCACCGTTCGCGCAGTCGCGCGAGGTGGGCGGAGCGCTATGGTCACTCACTCAGACCTACTCTCTAATGCACATCAGATCTACCAATTGGATTCACTCAGACCTGCTCTTTAATGCAGCACAGACTGTTATGAGACTAGGATTGGTTAGGCTAGGAACCAGGGCGGCCTCTCACCTGAGCCCTCCCATGAGAGTCTGCTCGACCAATGTATGCACGCGGAAAGTATAAACGCTTCCACCGTTCGCGCAGAGTCGCGCGAGGTGGGCGGAGCGCTATGGTCACTCACTCAGACCTAGGCTGTGTTTGAAATAGACTACTACATACTGGATACTGCATACTGGACTCAGTATATACTGGATACTGCATACTGGTCCTCTTAGTAGTATGCAGTACAGTTTCCAGTATGCGACAAAAGCAAAGCACACTACGGGGTCACGTGAACGTAGCGTTGCATGATGGGATGCAGTACACCACGAAGATAGCTCTGTTTGCGTACTGGAATATTTTGCGGAAGTAGTAGGTCATCCGGGTATGTTTCGCGTACTGGAAATTTTCATTTTGGTCACATACTGCATACGACATACTGATTTGGGGCTCGATCAGTATGCCAGTAGTATGTAGTAGACTATTTCGAACACAGCCCTACTCTCTAATGCACATCAGATCTACCAATTGGATTCACTCAGACATGCTCTTTAATGCAGCACAGACTGTTATGAGACTAGGATTGGTTAGGCTGGGAACCAGGGCGGCCTCTCACCTGATCCCTCCCATGAGAGTCTGCTCGACCAATGTTTGAGAGGAGGTGGTCTATGTTGGGGGTGGGCTAAATGTCCTCCGTGTCCAGAAGAGCAGAAGTTGAAACACCTTCACTATATACAATCATCAGGACAGACAAAATTCACTACACGTTCACCAGGACAGACAGAATTCATGCACTTTGTTATGGCAGCAGATCCAGTATCTGTGTCATTCAGGATTTAAGAAGCACTCTGATAACGGACGCGTGAAACCATGTGTTGAACAAAAAATATCTTTATATAAGAAAAATGCAATTCAAAACTCTTCTTTTTACAGTTTTCTTCCAATAAATCTCAACACGGTAAGCACGGTCAAAAAACTGTGTGTATCCGTGCTTCTAGATCTTTTTCCCACTAGCACACCCTCAGCTCAACAGCATCCCCGATAGGCCAGCGTTTCTCAACCGGGGTGCCGCGGCACCCTGGGGTGCTGTCTGTCTTCAGCGGGGGTGCCATCAAAATATTCTGATGTGAAATAAAAAACTATAGTTTAAAAAATTGAAGTTATTATACGCTTTAAAAATCATTAAAATGTATTTCATATGACCAGATCTCTCAAATTTGGTGGGCGTGAGCTTTTTTTCAGGCGGGGGGGATTGGAATCTGTCGCGATGGTTAGTGTAGCGGCTGTGTGTGTGTGTGTGTGTGTGTGTGTGTGTGTGTGTGTGTGTGTGTGTGTGTGTGTGTGTGTGTGGTTGGGGAGCGGGCTGGCTAAAGTCTACCAAGAAACAGCGCGATCTATATTCTGATTGGTTCAACCTGTTATACAACCGATGGATTGGCTGAATATGCTGCGGTGTGCGGCGATTAGATTATTTAAAAAATAAATAAATAATAATAATATTCAAGCGTGAGAAATTCCATGTGTGGCGTGAGAGCGTGTGAAATCGCTAAATATGCGTGAGTCTCACGCTCAAAGCGTGCATATGACCTGCATATGACCAAGGTCAGCACGTGATTACGCAGGTTTCCCACTGACTGTAAGTCACATTTATCTGCTCTCTGTCTTAATAATCACTTTTTTTGTGTTATGTTGGCCGGGAGATGGTTGCAGAGAGTATGTTTTCAGGGTTGCCAACGCTCACGCATTGAGCATGAGACACACGCATTTGACCGTTTGCATGCATGCATATAAAGGGTGCCACAACTGAAAAAAGGTTGAGAAACACTGCTATAGGCTATCAAAAATAAGAGTCCCATCGTAAATTTGCTGTTCAACTAAACTGACATTATTGTATTTCATGAAATAATACAAAAATTACAAAAAACACTCATAAACAATATAACAAATACAAATTCTTATTTATGGCTCTAACATTTCGGCCCCTAATTGTATTGGCAGGGTACAAAACAATTACAAACTTACTAATAGAGCCATATCCATATCGATCCAACATCTACTGTACATAGTAATTTATTAATCAAATTTCTGTGTACGAGTCCATTATTAATCCTTTCTTGACTCATTCTGCTTCCTGCATAAGACAGAGTTTGTTAGTAGGCCTTTCCAATAGGGTAGATTTGGTTTGAACTTGAACCCGTCTGACCACTCCTCTTGAGTCTGGATAGGTCTTACGGATTTTTCTAGTCAACCAGGCATTCCTTGGGGCAGAATTGTCCACAATGAGAACAAGGTCTCCAGGAGTGAGATTTCTCTTGCGAGTATTCCACTTCTGTCGCTCTTGCAGCAACGGGAGGTATTCCTGGGTCCATCTTGACCAAAACAAGGTCGCCATATATTGTATTTGTCTCCATCTTCTACGGGAGTAGAGGTCATCCCTGCTAAATATGCCAGGTGGAAGAGCTGGTTGTCTTTTCATTAACAGAAGATGATTTGGAGTCAAAACCTCTAGGTCATTGGGCATCAGAGGCAGCAGTTAAAGGTCGATCATTAATGATTGCTTCAACTTCACTTAGCAGTGTGTGGAGGCCATCATCATCCAACACCTGCTGTCTCAATAGAGAATTCAACACCTTCCTTACAGTGCGAATCTGTCGTTCCCATATTCCACCTTGGTGGGATGCAGTCGGGGTGTTAAAAATCCAGGTGATGCCTTTCTGCATAAAGTCTTCTCTGATTTGAGATTGATCAAGCTCCTCTAGAGCCTCTCGGAGTTCTCTCTCGGCACCAATAAAATTTGTGCCATTGTCAGAACGCATTGTTGACACTTGACCTCTTCTACAGATAAATCTTCTGATGGCATTAATGCATGATGAGGTATCTAAAGAGTGAGCCACTTCTATGTGGACGGCTCTAAGGGCAAGACATGTGAACAAGACGCCATAGCGTTTTACCATGCTACGTGCTCTTCTGACCTCAAAGGGTCCAAAATAGTCTACGCCTACATGTGTAAAGGGAGGCTGGTCAGGGAGTACATGTTCCTCAAGTAAGTCTGCCATTTTTTGCTCTGCAGGTTTTGCATGCAGCTTTCTGCATGTAATGCAACTGGATATCACTGTTCGAGAGGCTCTGTTTAATCCTGGAATCCAGTATCGCTGTCTGACCTTTGCTATTAAATGATTTCTTCCACAGTGACCATTCTGACGGTGAACATGCGTCAGAATCAGCTTTGCAAGGTGGTGATCCTTGTGTAGCACTGTCGGGAATCTGGATTCTTCTGGCATGGCTGACTTGTTCAGCCGACCCCCCACTCTAATGACACCATCTTGCAGTACAGGATCCAATCTGTAGATTGGAATGGACTTCTTAACTTGGGAATTTTGTCCTTGGAGTGAGGCCAACTCCTCTGGATACATCTCCCTTTGACTGTGACATATCAATACAATTTCTGCATCCTCCAAATCTTGCACTGATAAAGGTTTCTTCTCCACTGACTGCCTTAATCTTTTCATTTCTTCTTGAACTTTCAAGTCCTGTTTTCTTTTATCACTCTCCGTTAAAGCAACAACAGCTTTGCATTCCTTTCTCTTGTTGGCTAAGTAGTGAAGCGTGTCTTTCAATCGCAACATCCATGCAACAGCTTTCTTCAGTCTATGCCAGTCAGAGTAGTACTCTACCAATGTTGTCATGGCTGCAACTTTGGTTGTGCTAACGAGACTGACTAGTATTGCTCTTCTTAATTCACTATCCTCGTCCATGGTGTTGTGTATGTCTGGTCTTGTGGGCCACTCACGCTCATCTTTATAAAGGAAATGTGGACCGTTAATCCTTTTGTCATTCTTGATGAGTGAGGTAAACCTCATTCCTCTTGAAGCTACATCTGCTGGATTGAAAGAACTATTCACATATCTCCACTGAGATGGTAAAGTAGCTTCCCTGATGAATGCAACTCGATTGGCCACAAAGGTCTTGAAGCGTGAAGCATCATTCTCTATGTACCTAAGTACAGTCTGTCCGTCCAAAACACAGACTCTTCAACTGTGGTCTCTGTTTCTCATCTTAACAGTTTATCCACCTTCACTGCTATGACTGCAGCAGTCAGTTCCATTCTAGGTACTGTTACCTGAATGTAGGAAGCTGTACCATAACTACTCTCACTTGCATCCAAAAAATTGTGTATCTGAGCCTTGAGATCGCGACCAAAGTGCCAACTTTTCAAGATCGCTTGGAGTGAGACTTGAACCTGGAGTGGGTGGCGAACGTAATTTGTTGTTATGGGGGGGGGTGTAAAATGGACTAAATTTAAGTATTATTATATCGTGATCGATCGATCGCCTGTGGTTGGCGCCAGAGCGAACTAGTAACTTTTTAGTCCAAGACGCTCAATGCGTGAGAGTTGGCAACCCTGCAGGTATAGCAACCAGAGGTGGGGACTCGAGTCACATGGCTTGGACTCGAGTCAGACTCGAGTCATTAATATTAAGACTTTTGACTTGACTTGAAAAAATATTCAGAGACTTAGACTTGACTTGGACTTTTACACCATTAACTTGGGACTTGAATTGGACTTGAACCTGTTTACTTGCAAAGACTTGATTTTTTTTTACCCCAAATCTAAATTTTAAAACGCATATTAATATTTATAAAGTGCGCCCCATTAATTTCATTTCCGTCCTTCTGACGCAGACCAGTCCTCTGCTTTTCCACACTCTGTACGTGTGTGTGTGCATGAACTGCAGCACAACCAATCAAATGGGGGGTTGGCGAACGTAAATTTTTACCGGGCGGGGTGTAAAATGGACACAAATTAAGTATTATATCGCGATCGATCGATCGCCAGTGGTTGGTGCCAGAGCGAACTAGTAACTCATTGAATCATAGATGTGGATCAGAGGTAAATAAACTAGATTTTTTTCCGGCGTGAGAAATCGGATGTGTGGCGTGAGAGCGTGTGAAGACGGTCAAATGCGTGTGTCTCACGCTCAATGCATGAGAGTTGGCAACCCTGGGTTCTGTATCTGAACTCGGGGAAGAGAGCCTCTCTCTGTCACCATCATAATATCCAGTTCTATCTCAGCATGGATTGTGTATTTGAAGACATCTACGTCAAGAAAAAAATATATTGACAAAAGTGGAGCGAGTTTTCAGCTATGGGGACATCATTCATCGTGCACAAATGACATACAGACTTTTGGCCAGCAAATGCAATGCAGAATAGTTTACTGAAATGTCTAAAGTTGCAGATTCCAGTTCTTATATTTGTTTGTCTTGTGTCACTCACACATGTTCTCCAAGAAACCAGATAAGAGAAGAGAGGGAAAATGCTGTTATGGTTCTTTGTATTTTACTGTGAAAATATCAGCACTTTTTATTTGAACATGGAGTTCTACTTATGACTTTTTCACGGAATATTTATTTCTGGAAAATTGTAGTTTAAAGTATGAATATTTTTGCAGCTAATTTTAACAAATTGAACTGTGCAATAAAGAGGTGTAATCTTAATTTTTTTTATACTTCGTGTTTTCAGTTGCACATGTTTTATCAAGATTTGAGGAGAATACAGATTTAAAAAAGAACGCATGTCTATTATTTACATTTAAAATATACCTGCAACATTGGTAAAAAAAAAAAAAAAAGACTCGAAAGGACTTGAAATTCCAAGTTTCAGACTTGGGACTTGACTGTTGCCTGTCTTGACTCGAGACTTGACTTGACTCGTGTCTTTGCTTGAGACTTGACTCGGGACTTGAGGTATAAAGACTTGGACTTACTTGAGACTTGCAAAACACTGACTTGGTCCCACCTCTGATAGCAACTTGGCTAAAATGTGTGCATGAGGGCATTTGGTAGCGCATATCCAGTGTGTTTAACAAAGCCATGAAGCCGGGCTTGTTCACTATATTAAAGGACATCATGTCTTTCACTATGAACTCCCCGAGTTATTTCAGCGTGCCGCTTCGAATTATATCCATAAGGAGTTACACTTTCAAACGGTTCGGTCAGTGAACCCTGTCTGCTGTGCCGGTCAAGCTATCCGCGCTTTTGCGATTCATCCGTGCTTTAAATCTTATTGCGCCTATATGTGTGATTTTACGGTATTTCGCTGCTCACCGCATACTAAAGCCTGGTTTATACTCGACGCGCCGCGAGCGGCGCGAGGGTCCGCGCGGCGAAAATGACGTAATCGCTGTGGCTCCGCCCGTGCGCGAGGGCCTCGCGCGCTGTCGCGGCGCGAGGTCGTGCACCTCTCGAATTTTGTAACTTCGCGCGCGCGCCGCGCTTCAGCGCGATGGACAAAGTCATGTTTGCCGGGTTCATACACCTTTACAAGGTGGAATTAAAGCATTTGTACGTCACTTTCAAGGTCCATTTCAATATTTCCCAGCACGTTAAACTTAATTAAGTTAAATATTTATACATATACTCGAAATTAATCGACATAATTCGCTTTTTATCACATTATTTAATGGTTGTTTATTTTCAAAACGCCCAGACGTCTAACGTCTTCACGTTCTCTCATGTTTCGTCCTGGAATTACAAGAGGCTCGTATTTGTTAACGTATCGTTTCGGAAACTGTGAGTTCTTGTTGAGTTTCTTTTTAAGGTTGATTGCTCTTTGTTCTGCAAGACTGCGATTACTGGGCATCTTCACTGGCCTGTTCCTAAATGGAAGACTGATGCAGTAATGTCCATCAATGAACTGACAAGACTGTTCAACATCCTTCATGAACTGCTGATCATCTTGTGACATCTCTTTTCTGTCCTCACAGCTGCGCTCTGAGAAATCAGTGTTAAAGCTTTGAGTTAATAACTCTTCAATGCTTACCACGGATATCCTGTTTACAGTGAAACCTTGCAATCCTTCATCTATGTCCTGAGGATGATCTCCTCTTCTAATGGGACCATTGACAATCCATCCAATTGCTGTTCGTACTGCATATGGACCGTCTCCTTGACTATTGATGACTTGCCATGGTTCTATTGCCTTGTGAGCATTACCGCCAATCAGCAGGCCAATCTCTGCATTGATACTCGGTAGGCATACCTCCTCAAGGTATGTCCACCTCTTCAGGTCCTTTTGCTGAGGAATGTTTTCCTTTTTGACAGGAATTTCAGGCTGTGTGAACACTGAAGGTAGGTCAACATACGTTGATTCACCGTTGTCTTGCTCAACGTATAAATGTTGAATCAACGTTGAAATGTGACGTTGATTTAACGCTAAAGTGCACATACGGTTCTACGTTGAATCAATGTTGAAAACCGGTTGACACTGGACGGTTGATCAACGTTGGTTCAACCATTATCTAAATATTGTTTTTATTAAAATCCAGTCCTGCTTTATGTACAGCAGGATGCCCATAAAGGGAATTTTTATCAATGAGTTAATTAGTTAGTCTATTATTAATGAGTAATTAGTGTATTAGTTATATAGTAGTCAAATATAATAATAATAATAAACAACAATCACAGTCACAAATAATTTATGCAAGAGCATTTATTTTAATAAATGTAGAACGTTGAATTTCCCTGGTCAATGGGTCTACTTCGCCACTGCAGCTGAATAAATATGAATAAAATTGAAATTAGATTATTGTATACGCACTATTTGAAATTTCATTTTCATTGTTTAACCACACATAAGAGTACCTGTAAGAGTAAAGGCCCATTCACACCCTACGGTAATTACGGATACGGACCCTTTCGTCCGGTTCCGGAGGTCGTTTCATCCGTCAGTGGGTCCGTTGCCAGAGCGCTTACGAATCCGTAGCAACGGAGCAATATAAACAGGAAATCAGGGGGCAGTAGAGAGTCAGAAGCATCGGACGTACACCAATTCGGGAAAATCAATGAAGAAGAGTACTGGACTTTAAAAAATGACGCTCAAGTTAGAAGAGAAACTTTGCGAGTTGGTTAGAGGCTACATTCTGCTACGGTGCCAGGCCATCGCGATAAACAGCGATGCAAAAACAGCTGGGAGGAGATTGCTGGTGCGCCGGTGCCGGAAATTTGACTATACTGCCCTCTAGAGGATGTATTTAAAAAAATCATAACAACGTTGGAACCGGAAAGAGGTATAGTGGCCCCCTACGGAGGCTACGTTTGGTACGGACGGACGAAATTCGTCCGTGTCCGGAGGTATAAAGCAGGCTTAAAGGCCCATTCACACCCTACGGTAATTACGGATACGGACCCTTTCGTCCGGTTCCGGAGGTCGTTTCATCCGTCAGTGGGTCCGTTGCCAGAGCGCTTAAGGCCCATTCACACCCTACGGTAATTACGGATACGGACCATTTCGTCCGGTTCCGGAGGTCGTTTCATCCGTCAGTGGGTCCGTTGCCAGAGCGCTTACGAATCCGTAGCAACGGAGCAATATAAACGGGAAATCAGGGGGCAGTAGAGAGTCAGAAGCATCGGACGTACACCAATTCGGGAAAATCAATGAAGAAGAGTACTGGACTTTAAAAAATGACGCTCGAGTTAGAAGAGAAACTTTGCGAGTTGGTTAGAGGCTACATTCTGCTACGGTGCCAGGTCATCGCGATAAACAGCGATGCAAACAGCTGGGAGGAGATTGCTGGTGCGCCGGTGCCGGAAATTTGACTATACTGCCCTCTAGAGGATGTATTTAAAAAAATCATAACAACGTTGGAACCGGAAAGAGGTATAGTGGCCCGCTACGGAGGCTACGTTTGGTACGGACGGACGAAATTCGTCCGTGTCCGGAGGTATAAAGCAGGCTTTACGAATCCGTAGTAACGGAGCAATATAAACCGCAAATCAGGGGGCAGTAGAGAGTCAGAAGCATCGGACGTACACCAATTCGGGAAAATCAATGAAGAAGAGTACTGGACTTTAAAAAATGACGCTCGAGTTAGAAGAGAAACTTTGCGAGTTGGTTAGAGGCTACATTCTGCTACGGTGCCAGGTCATCGCGATAAACAGCGATGCAAAAACAGCTGGGAGGAGATTGCTGGTGCGCTGGTGCCGGAAATTTGACTATACTGCCCTCTAGAGAATGTATTTAAAAAAATCATAACAACGTTGGAAACGGAAAGAGGTATAGTGGCCCCCTACGGAGGCTACGTTTGGTACGGACGGACGAAATTCGTCCGTGTCCGGAGGTATAAAGCAGGCTTAAGAATGAGTACCTGATGTTTATCTTCTCCTTGGAACTCCTCCTTCTCTCTCAGGTGCGTATTTTAACCATTTCTTCACTGCATCAGCAAATCCTATGTGAGTGCTTTCAGGAATTTGCTTCTGGAGAGCAGCTGGAACAAACACAATTTTTCTGATAAGTAGATATTCGATATCAGTTGCCTTTATAATAAAAACATACTTTAAGAGATGTTTTGAAGCGGGTTCGGGAAACGAGGCAGAAACTGCTTAATCCAGAAAATCCCGAGGAGGGAAACTTTATTTTCCACGCAACTCAAACAATAGCACCGTTTTCTCCTCGCGCAGGCGCCGCTCCCCCAGTGTCACTTAAAGGGCTAAAACTCCCTGAGTGGCCAAGTGGCTGTCTGTTAGGGAATTCGCTGCGAGGAGTAGTAGCCTAGTCGCTACAGTTTAATAGGTGTTTAAAGAATCTTTATTGTAAAGGGTACTATTAGGGTTTATTATTATTAAGGTTTGCGCCTGCTTCATTATTCATGCAAAAACGTTTGTAACACGGACATTTTTGTGAGTTAAAATTAGGTAAAACATGGCGCCCGTAAGCGGTTTGAGTGTGATGAGTCTCGTTCTCCGTGTCGTCTGTGTGTTATGGCGTTTGCTTGTTCCTATTTAAGTTCTTTCTGATCGATTTGCTGTTGTCTGTTGTTAACGTTACATTGGTTACATTACATTATGTTTCGCTCAGTTTCATTATATTCTGAGGCTGAAAACCTGAGTTTTCGTATTCGTTTTGCACATTATTTGCCCGTGAAACTAACTAAATGTAAAACCTAAGCATTTCACATTTAGTGAATTAAATGCTCAAATGTATGTAAAGGTTTGAACAGAACCTTTACTGCTTTGTACTGGTGTTCTGACATTTTGACCCCCTCCAGCAAATAGAGCTGTGTTTTTGCAGAGCGGAAACCACGAGGATAAACTTGAGGTAAGAAAGTAAATTGACGGTTTCATGAGCAACGTCACCAAAAAGATGCGCGCGCATTTTGGCAACGGAAGTGGAGATTTGTCCCATGGGACCACAGTGCAGATCCAAATTCTTTACCATATAAACAAGACAATAAACGTTACTATTTTCAAGCACTGTATGTATGTGTAGCAATACATTATTGCACTATTATCCTCACACAATGATGATGCATATACGCAGGGATTTAGATTTAATTAGATCTTTCAAAATAAAAGTCTCTCAATAATAGCCGAATCTACTGTAAGTCTCTACGTCAGTCAGCTTAATAATCAAGATCGTATCAATTGTATGAGCAAACTCACCCTGCCAACAGAAGAAATTCTTCCAGATCCTTACAAAATATTAGAATGGGAGGATGATTTGTCAAAATGGCCTCCAGTTCAGTGGCCAGATATCTTTACTTATTTGATTGAGAAACCTAGTGTTTACACTAAAGAGAAACTGCGCGCCTACAAGTCACTGGATGAAATGAGGTGATTATTTTGGTGAACATGCTACAATGATTAAAATTGTGCAAAATAAAGTACAGAGACATATATTGTAGAAAAATATTTTATTTGTTACTGTACTCAGTTTAATAAACGTGGCAAATGAAATTATAAATCTCATATGTGTATATACAATAGACAATGCATATACAATGTATGAAATACATACGTGAAATCCGAAAGTGCTTGCACTAGCTAGTTAGCAATAGCACTTCGGACAAGCTCATTTTTATTTTAAGCCCTGGCCGAGTAATTGACAGTTATAACCAGACGTCCTGAATTAAATAAATGTACGAAAATCCACCTGACCTAAAATGAAATGGGCGCTACAGACGCGGGCATTCTTTATGATGTCCTCTGTCCAGTCCACCCTGTTAATAGCCTGCAGCCACAGCAGTCTCCTATTGCTCTGAAATAGACGCGATCCAGATGGTATTCGATAAAACTTTAAACCTTTACCCGACGAATAACGGTTCTAACAGCCGTATACACAACAACCAGACATCTCTATTTTGAACAACACTACATATTTTAAAAAACAGCGCTGATGCTAACGCAAGTCAATGATAAAATGCTACACTTCCGTTGCCAATATGCGCGCGCATCTTCGTGACGTCATCTTTGTATACAAACTTTGAAAGGGTCTATAGTTATCTAAATTAAGGTGGGGAATAAGTGGCCATATTTGATTAGAAATTAGATTTGACTGTTTGAAATTCTACATAATTCGGTCACTGATATGTAAAATCAGGTGACTACTGCAATATATTTATATATTAGTTGGGTTTGCAAATGCCCAGCTAATGTGTTTCACGTGCATGCATGAACTTACCAAACATTATGTCATGAAGGGCAGTATCTTTGAAAGCCCTCTTGTGGCCTTTACCAGCCCAATTCAGCTGACTTGCCAAACCATTAAAAAGGGCATGGGTCAGCATCCGTCTCATAACCATTTCTTGTGTGTGTCCACCCATGATGGAAAGGTAAGACACCTAAGAAGACAGCATTGATGAGACTTAACAAAAAACGATGTAATAACAAAGGCAGCTTTAACAATGACATGTAAGGAATGATAAGGCAGTCAAAGTTTCTATTATATGCCTTACTAACTGGTATACTAATAAGAGATGTTTTTATTTTCAGCACTGTGCATACTGAGGAGAGGATGGAAGAGGTGAGTTGTTGGTTCTAATTTATTACCCTTGCTAAATCCTGTCACAAAGTTTAAATTTTATGTAAGGAAAAGTACCATCTTTTGACGTTCCTTCGGATCTCTTAGGATGACCTCTGCCTGATCCAAATCTGCCATGGTTCTAAGGGGGAGACTGATGACAGAAGGCGGTGTGTTTTCAGTGTCCTGCCTCACTAAGTCTCGTCTCAGGGCCTTTACATCATGGGTGAGCTTTTTAATTTCTTCTCTCATCTCTCTGTTTTCCTCCATAATTTGTGCAAGCATTTGCACCACTTTGCTAAGTCCAATGTCTATAAAGCAAGATGAAATTTATTCAATGAATGAAAATTATACAAATTATCACAGTACAGCCCCTGACCCCTCCCTTCGGGCGTGTGTAGATGTAGTCTGTGTCTAAGTATAAGACTGAAACAGTGATCTTTTGGTTCATACCTCTGAGCATTTGTCTGGGTTGTGGTTGTACCTCTGGATATAAAACATTAAAGGTTTGTCATTATACTATGATTTCATTATGTAAAGTCATACCATAGAATCAAAACACCCTTCTTATGAAACCATATTTTTTAGAAATATTTTTTTAACTGCTAAGTGCCTCCACTTGATGGATACTATTATAATATTTTGAAGGTCTTGGAATTACACATTGTTGCACAATAATCTGATTGGAATCTGACTAACCTGTATCGTTATCACAACTACTTGACTTTTGCAGATGGTGATGGCTTTCACCATTACTATGATGGGCTGAAAGGACAATGAAAGCAAAGAAAATTGTACAGAGCAGAAACTAGAGCAATAAAACAGGTAATGAAGTCTTTCAGATCTCCTATAGATAAAGAGCAGAGTTCTCAGGGTTCTTACCAAATAAATTCCGTTCAGGCCAGGTATGGTCCAGGACATCAGATGCTACCCTGTAACTTTGATAGAAATCTGTAGAGATAATTAAGTACATAGTGTTACGGTGAGAGGAGGCAGGCACGACGAGTGTTTAACGTTGTCACACAAACGTTTATTCACGTACACACAACGATCAAGTCCAGCACGAGTAGCGCAAGCACTCAGTACATGTAACATTTACACGGCATGGGCTTTAGACAAAGACGAGCACGGGACATTGTGCAAACGCACATTAAATAGACGAACTACACGATCCCCAGTGATCACGAGACGAGGCACAGGTGAGACCGGTGAACATACCATGAATGACCCACACCCATGGAAATACAAAATGGACATAACCAGACACAGACGACATGAACACAGGCCCAAAAGGAGGGGTCCGGAGCTGTCCCATGACACATAGATGTTTTGGCACTTTTACAGAACCATTTGTGTTTCAACCAAATCCAACTATTTTTGCTTATTAATTTGGTTTGTGGCTATAATTAATAGAGAAGAGAATACATTTGCTAAATATTGTTGCCAATAATGAATATTTTAAAGAAGCATTAAAGTTCACAATATGTTTTTCCAAAAAAGTCTACCACAAGTATTATCTTTAAATTCTACAGCCACCAGACTATGTTCTCTTTAATTTGAGCTGGTAGAATATGAAGGCACGTGTCCATGCCCTTTATTTGTTTTTTTAGTGTTTCAGATGAAAAAGAAACATGGAGAAGGGAAAAGATAAGACATGAATAAGACAAGTCATCAACTGGAGGGGTCATTAAACAGCATCGTCAACCATGCAGTTAGGAACATGTAAGTACCTGGTGAAAGTATTGATGAAGGTTTGGGAATGCATGTTTTCCTTGTACACTCCTCTTCTGCTTCCTTGTAAATATTGTACTTTGGGTTTGGTCTGCAAGATTACAACAGTTACAACTGCCAAAACATACCAAAAAAATCTGTAACATGTGGCACAACTGAATTAACCTTACTTTGATATCCTTTTTCTGCGTTCTGCATTTTCCTGTTCAGATTCTATATCTGTTGTGGCACAGCCAGGTTCCACTGATCTCTTCAAACAATCTATAGCTTTCTCATATGTGTCTGGGCAAAAAAAGGAACATGGAAACACCTTTAGAAAGCAGAGGTATATAGAATTCCTCACTTTAAATACTTTATTGTTTGCTTAATTGACATTCCAATCAAGTTCTTTAGTAGCAGACTTACCACAAGTTGCTAAGCACCGAATCTGCTCATGAACTGTCCAGTCTAAGCTTGGTTTGATTTGTTGTTTCACAGCTCTGTGAATGTTGACGCTGTCACGTGGGGGCCAGAGACATTGTCTATTTTGGACCCATGAAGTGGGCACAACTGCCGTACTCTTGTCAGCAAACTCCACCACGTGCCACAATTGCTCCATCGTCTTGGACAGGTAGATGCTATTTTTAGTTTTTCAGAACAAAATGTATTATGCTTATTTTAGTATCTAAAATTGTGTCACTAGTACTATTTGAATACTGAAGGATAGAGCCAGAACACTCCTGAAACAAGATAACTGAGCAAGAAAAAAAATCTGATTAAAATCTGAGAAAAAAAATTAAATCTGAGAAAAAAAATATATTTTAGAACTATTTCTCTTTTTCCAAAGATGAACTGAACATAACTGGAGGTCGGAGTATCTAAATGAACATGTGGACAAGTGGAATAGCTATAAAACCATCCCCATCCTTATAAAGCGCACACTTTCTTACTGTGCAGCCTAGATACTTTGAAAATATTGAGGTAAGATGATGCACAAGGATATGAAAAATAATTATCCTTATGTTTGAATGTTTGATAGATGACAAATATAACATCATCTGTTTTCACTATGTTTTTAACCACAGCTATCTCGTCACCAACTTGTATGCAGTTGTCACCTAGCTCCGTGGAAAAAGTACTCTCATTCAGAATGGCTTTTTTGTACTGTTCTGCTGTTCCAAACTGTGGAGGTAGAGGTCCATTACAGTGCATATTGCATACAGTTACTGAGTCTACTGGAATTGGCACAATTGCTGTTGGCATTTCAGAGAGTCTCTTCACTATTTGCTGAAGTGGGTGATGTGGTTTTCGCACAAGCCTCTTAATTTTTCCCAAGTAATTTTCAAAGGGAAATGCTGAAATGTTGTCCAAAGCCCCAAAGTTGCGGTACTCATCTGCTAGGTGGAGTAGTTGATGGACATTAAACACAATTTCCTCCTTTCCATACAATTGACCAAAATGTCTGACAAAAGCCACAAGCATATTATGAGCAAAGATAACCTTTTCATCTGGTATATCTGGTGTCAACAGCAAAAACATGGCCACCGAAAACAACATGAAATTATCATAAACCCCATGTGGCATGCAATCTTTAAGCACCACAGGACCAGTATAAATCATAAACTGACGTAGTTCTGTTGCCTTCCAACGATCAATTTCTGTTAGTTCCCTTGGTTTACGAGAGAATTCACAGGGTGTGTTGGGCCTTTGCATTAACAGTTTATTAGATATTAATGCCACGGTTTGAGAAGGAAGCCTGGTAGCCAAGTTCTTGCCCCTTAACCAAAAAACCAGCAGCTTTCTCATAACTCCAAGACAACACAGGTGCATATAATCAATTGGAAACTGGGAGACCATTTTTACAATGCCTGTCAAAGGGCTGAGTTTCTGCTCCAAATGGTGTTCTTCATCAACCATAGCACAAAAATCCATGTCGGTTCTAAGCTTGGCTTTAGTTTCAGGGAATGTCATTTTGTTGTGGCATTCACCTACTTGCACACATTTGTCACAGCCAGAATAACCATTATGTCCCTTTATGTGCTTAACAAATGCTCTGGCTGGTGCATCACACACAAAAGCGGACACCAACACCTGTAGCTGCTTGTCATTATAAACAATGCCATGGTGTAACACATTAGTCAGGTCCTTCACAAATTCATTAAGATACTCATAAACACTGACAGGCTTGCTTACTCCACAATATAAACCTACAATGAAAGGAGACTTGGAGTAATCACAGTCTATTAAACAAAGAATTGGCCAAAGTTGAGTTCTGGAACTTTTGAAAAGTGAGAGACCGTCAATGTTAAACTGTAATTTGAGTCTTTTGAGACTAGTTCGGAGGTTAAGACGGCTCAGTTTTTGTTGTATTGCATGCTCCAGCCCAAAATGGTAATACTTGCCATTTCCCATTTTTTGTGTGGCTACTCGTGATTGGGTACCAAGTAATGTCCTTCCATCTCTGGGAAGTGTTGAATGACACACACGCAGAATGCTCAGCAATGCATTTAGTGCAACCAAGGAAATGGAGAAATTAGTCTGATTGTGTGATTTGTGTGTGACTTGTCTATTTGTCTGTATTGTGGTATTTGTGTGTTAACGGGCCACCCAATGGAGGATGGGTTCCCTTTTGAGTCTTGGTTCTCCCGAGGTTTCTTCCTTCCCCCCACCATCATAGGGAGTTTTTCCTCGCCACTGTCGCCTTTGGCTTGCTCATTGGCGTTCTGGACCCATAGTATTGTTAAACTTGTAAATCCTGTAAAGCTGCTTTGTGACAACTGAGTTATTAAAAGCGCTATACAAATAAACCTTGATTTGATTTGATTTGATTTGTCCTTCTGTAGTCTCAGGCTGTATGTTATAACCTGAGATTGTGTTAGAGCAGAGAGGGTAGTAGAGGGACTGTTTTAAATACTTTCCTCCTTAAATATATCTTCATAAATATTTTATTTCATGACCATACCTAAACTCAGTGACTCATCAGAAACTCCTGTTTGTGCTATGTAATCATTTACCCCCTTGTAGATATTTTTTTCTTTATTATTTTAAATGAAATGTTAGGCAAAGTGAACCTTATCAAACACATTTAAATAAATTGTTGGTTATTTGCTGAGCAAAGTTGTCCAGCTTGTGAATCATGTGTGTAAAATTAACTGGTTCTTAAAATTAAAAATAAATTATTATTAAATAAAGATATTTAGCAGTAAAGCTAACATTATTTTAATTTGATGAAAATGTATTTCTAAAAGCCCAATGCCCTTTTTAAATAGTTTAAACTATTTTGACCCTAGGGAGAATGTATGAGAGTAGTATGTCATTGCTGTTCTCTATTCTATGACTCAAGCACACACTACACGCTCAGATATGCATGTGTGTCTAGATGTTCATACTCGGAGGCTACATACAGCTCTTCCAAATGTGCAATGTCTGCTTTGCTTGATTTAATTTGGATCTTCTGAGGTACACGAGGAAAGGAAGCAATTATGCTTGCACCCATCTGGACATAAATACATAGTAGGCACATGTATTCTGGTCCACCAATGCAAAATATAGGAAATCTGCGCTATAAGGTGTTTTCACAAATGTGAAGTCCAGATGCACATGAAATGCATTGCTCCTTGTATGTACTTGATACCTTTGTGTTTGTAGGTGCACATCAGAATCAGAATCGCCTTTATTGTCATTATAATTTACATTACAATGAAATTTGATTCTACTCCAAGGTGCTTGCCAGTACAGTAAATACACACACAACATAAAACATTCTATAAATTGAGGTAGTGCCACATATACATGTTTCGTGCAGTGATGGCTCTAGGGTAAAAGCTGTCCCTGAGCCTACTCGTGCAGGTTTTGTGCAACCTGTACCATCTGCCTGAGGGTAACAGGTTAAACATGTGATTGCTGGGGTGGGATGAGTCCTTGGTGATGCTGACTGCCCTACTGAGGTAGCGAGAGGTGGCAATGTCCTCTAGGCTGGGCAGGGAGCAACCAGTGATCCCCTGGGCTGTGTTGATCACCCTCTGCAGCGCCTTTTTGTCTGCCACTGAGCACCCTCCGTACCATGCCGTGATGCAATACACGAGGATGCTCTCATTGATGGAGCTGTAAAAGAGCACCAACAGTTTCTCCTTCATCTTGTTCCTCTTGAGCACTCTCAGGAAGTGGAGTCGCTGCTGGGCTTTCTTCATCACTGTTGTGTTTGCAGACCAGGAGAGGCTGTCGGTGATCTGCACGCCCAGGAACCTGATGGAGCTGACCCTTTCCATGCAGACTCCGTTTATGAGAAGCGGGGCTGGGTCAGTCCTGCCCTTCCCACATGTTCAGTTGCACATGTTAAAAAGTTGAATTAACCCATGACTTTTATTTTGAAAAGTTGTCTTGGCACTGAAGCGCTTACCAACTAACATGAACACTTCGTTAATTCCTAGATGTGATCTTTTCACATCTTCTAAATTTATCTTTTCTGAAAGCCATTGTGTGGAGATAAATTCACAATATGTGAATATTGTGCAATATGTAATCAGCCCCGTCGACAGGGGGGGACAACCGGGTCTGTTGTCCCGGGCCCCAGGGCCAGGGGGGCCCATCAAAGAGCCCAGCAATTTATTTTTTATTTAAAGTCTATAATTTTTAAATAATCTTGAAATCTTTCATTAATATAAAATAATTCTGTACTCAAAATAAGCTCAATGGCTAAAATATATATGTTTTTTTTTACCTATCTGCATATTTTCCATTAAGTGCATACACCCCCGCCTCCCACTGGAAAATGGTTTGATCCAGCACCGACCGTAACCGGCTGGTACCCGCCCAACAGCGGGAAACAGTGGTGGATAGTTTAAGTAAATACAGAAATCTGGAGTGCAGAAAAGAAAGGAAAAATATTTACCTAACGAATTTTAATGTTGCATTGTGTTCCACGTTTGAAAAGTGCTGGAATTTAGGCTAAAGTACTTGAAAATGTTTGAAATTGTAACTACATCGTTTCACAACAAATAGCTGTCTGACTGAACAGTTCTCGTGAAGACGTTAAGATTTGAGGGCGTTTTGAAAATAAACATCCATTAAATACTGTGATAAAAAGCGAATTATTTCCAATCATTTTGATTATATGTATAAATATTTAACTTAATTAAGTTTAACGTGCTGGAAAATATTGAAATGGACCTTGAAAGTGACGTACAAGTGCTTGAATTCCACCTTATAAAGGTGTATGAACCCTGCAAATATGACTTTGTTCATTGCGCTGAGGCGCGGCGCGCGCGAAGTTACAAAATTCGAGAGGCGCGCGATCTCGCGAATCAACAGCGCGTGAGGCCCTCGCGCACGGCGGTGCGACTGCGATTACGTCATTTTCGCGCGAACCAGAGTCAGCTGTCAGAAACAGCTTTGATGTGTGGCTATATTATATACTATATGCCATAACTCAATGATTGTCTGCTACAGAGAAAATTCAAATGACGTGCGCGGGGGGGGGGGGGGGGGGGGGGGGGGGGGGCACATGAAACTTTCTTGTCCCGGGCCCCAGCAAGACTGTCAACGGGCCTGTATGTAATTGCATAATAGGTATCTATCGCATACACTATCTGATTTCTTTAAATAACGAGCCCATTCTTTCGTGAATGTCTGGCGAATATAGAACGCTGTGCCATTGGATCCGGTACGGCCTGCCGAAACCAGCATCGTCTTTACCGCGGTGATATCCACCACCTCCCACACACACACACACGTATTTTTTCAGTAGCGTATAACTAACCAAACGCAACGTTGATTCAACATCTTTTTTTCAACGTTAACAATCGTTTAAGAATTCAACCTTTTAGAACGTTGATTTATAGTTGGATTTAGGTTGTCAACCATAAATAACGAAAAACGATGTCATTTCAACGTTGATTCAACGTTCATTTGCTATCTGGGTATACTAACGGAAGCTGCAGTGAATCACTAATTCAGGTTCCGTAGTTTGTGGTGCGTCATCTCTTATTATTTATTATTTAAAAACTCTTTTATAGGTTATTGTTATATTTGCAATAGGCTACTTTAAAAATAATTAAAAACGATTTTTGGTCAGTTTGATTTACTTCTGGAACGTTTTGAAGGGTTGTGGATGTAATTAAAATCACCAGACGTTACACTCTGACATATAGCTGTTTTACTGCTTACATTCCTTTGCAAAACTAATGCCTTTCAGTCCACATTTTAACAATTTTCAAAAACAATCTTCAGTCCACATTGCCCTCTAGAGGTCATTTATTCGAGTGACATGAAATAAGAAGCAGCAAAAAATTATTCTGGCTCATACAAAAATAAAAGTCCCACATAGGTATGTCATTTTACTCAGGACATGAATTATTATGGATGAGAACATATACAGGTGCATCTCAATAAATTAGAATAGCCTATCATCAAAAAAGTTTCTTTATTTTACTAATTCAATACAAAAAGTGAAATGCATATATTATATAGATTCATGACAGTCATGTATTTCAAATCAAATCAAAATTTATTTATATAGCACTTTTTCAAGTTGTTGTCACAAAGCAGCTTTATAAGTGTCCGAGTCCAAGCCCCCAGTGAGCAAGCCATGGGCAACAGTGGCAAGGAAAAAACTCCCTAAGAGCATGAGGAAGAAACCTTTAGAGGAACCAAGACTCAGGGGGGGATCCCATTCTCCTCTGGCTGACGCTGGTCACCATGACAACGATAATTAAAGAGATACATAAACAAGTGATGGGGATGATGAATAATTCTCATCTTTGTGTGTATTTATATACATGTGTTCTCTATGTAATTCTTATTCATCTGTAGCAGGCAAGAATTCGGGGTGGTGAGAGGGGCCAGGGCAGTGGGTTGATCCCAGAGCCATAGAGAGAGAGAGTCGCGACAATGGAAGTTCAAAACGCTTGATGGTCACGTGATTCACGGAGGCTTCAGATAGTTCCAGGAAGTTCAATTTGAGTGCATAAACACAGAGATAGAACTGCAATTTGAGGATTATTTTGAACATATAGCGACCAACTTTAGGCTAATGTTAGAGCACATTGCTGTTTAATGCTTTGATTGTTTTATAATTGTTATATATTACGTTCATTTATATATTTAGAGGGACAGGAAGGGGTGAAATTCAGATTAGATTAATTTTCTAACATTAACATATCTTTAAATCATGGTGATTTCTATAATCCCATGGTATTGGGGACCTAAGTAATCTAAATGACTAATGTACATTTTCTGACAGAAGGAAATTTTTCTTTGACTTCATTGTGCAGAAATGTGCTTTAAAAGGGTACATTAAAACACATTACATTTACATCCAGACAGTATATGACATATTAAAATACATGGATAAATTATATATATCTTGTCTTTTTAATACACACTTATTTACAGCAATTAATTCATTAAATAAATCTCTAATAATCTCAAATATGAATATTATGTCAAGCAGTTTTTCTGTGTCCTTTCCTCCATGTTGTTTGTGTAGTGTCCACCATGGTTTGCTGTGCTGCATGGGGATGCTCCAATCGATCAGAGAAAGGAGCAAAAATGTATGGTTTCCCCACTGATACTGAGAGGAGAAAAAATGGTTGTCTCAACTAAGCAGGAGCAATCTTACCTTCACTAAAGATTACAACAGCAAATATATATGTGAGGTAATCATCAAACACTGCATTTGCACTTTTCACAATAAACACACTATTGGAAAGCTTAATGCCTGATTTATTCAAATACAGAATAGTGAACAAAAAAAAATCAAAGACTCCAGACAGACTCGGGTGCAGGGTGAGGTTGCTATCTAGTTGCAGGCTCCATTGAATCCTCTATGGTTCTTTGGCCTAAAGAGAGAGAGAGGAGAAAACAACAGGAGAAAATGATTATTATGAGTATTGATGTGATATAAATTTGAATTTGTTGCATATCCTTGGTTGTATACGTATCCAGTAAGTGTTCTCTAATACTGTGTATTCACCCACTATGGGATATATGAGTAGACAAAACTGAGTTGTCATGTGTGAGGAGTAAACTCACATCACTCTGCAGGCACACTCTGCGCCCATTTACCATAAAACCCTTTGCCCATGAACCCCTGGATCTGCAACCTTTAAAAGGCTCTTCCCCCTGCTGTTACCTTATTTATTGTTGGAACTAATAAGAGGCCTGAACCCTGTGATCTTATTGGATGTGGGGGTTCATTATAGGAGATAAGTTTTTAGAAGTAATCAGGAACAATCTATGTATACAATCTATGTATTTATCAAAGGTATTATCTATGTATTTATCAAATGTTTTGTATTTTATTTTGTATTTGATTACGAAAGAAATCCATAAAGACATACTTACTAGTTAAGTTTCCTGGAATCTGAGGTTCGGCGCCTGTTTGGTTTAGAAATAGTACTAAAAAGAAATCTAGGATTTCTGTTTTTATTATGCTGAATCAAATAGTGTCTCTTTCTCTTGCAGTTGTCTCTCTTTGTTTTGCAGCTGTCTCTCTTTTTCCAGCTTTCTCTCCTCCTACAGCTGTCTGTCCTTCTGCAGCTGTCTCTCTTTTTTCAACTGTCTGTCCTTCTGCAGCTGCAGCTGTATCTCTTTTTCCAACTGTCTCTCTTTTGCCAGCTGTCTCTCTTTTCCAAACTGTCTATCCTTCTGCAGCTGTATCCCATAGTTTTTCAGCTGTATCTCTATCTGCAGCTGTTTCTCCATCTGCAGCTGCCTCTCCTCCTGCAGCTGTCTGTCTTTCTGCAGCTGTCTCTCTTTTTCCAACTTTCTGTCCTTCTGCAGCTGTCTCTCTTTTTCCAACTGTCTCTCTTTTGCCAGCTGTCTCTCTTTTCCAAACTGTCTGTCCTTCTGCAGCTGTATCCCATAGTTTTGCAGCTGTATCTCTATCTGCAGCTGTTTCTCCATCTGCAGCTGCCTCTCCTCCTGCAGCTGTCTCTCTTTTTCCAGCTTTCTCTCTTCCTGCAGCTTCCTTTCCGCCTGCAGCTCTCTCTCCGTCTGCAGCTGCCTCTCTGGCAGCAGATGTTTCTCCTCTTGCAGCTGTCTATCTTTGTTTTGCAGCTGCCTCTCCCCCTGCAGCTGTCTCTCTTTTTCTAACTGTCTCTCCATCTGCAGCTCTCTCTCCATCTGCAGCTGCCTCTCTTTTTCCAACTTTCTCTCCTCCTGCAGCTGTCTGTCCTTCTGCAGCTGTCTCTCTTTCTCCAGCTTTCTCTCCTCCTGCAGCTGCCTGTCTGCCTGCAGCTCTCTCTCCGTCTGCAGCTGTCTCTCTGTCTGCAGCTGCCTCTCTGTCTGCAGCAGCCTCTCTGCCTGCAGCTGTCTCTCCTCTTGCAGCTGTCTGTCCTTCTGCAGCTGTCTCTCTCTTTTCAACTGTCTGTTCTTCTGCAGCTGCAGCTGTATCTCTTTTTCCAATTGTCTCTCTTTTGCCAGCTGTCTCTCTTTTCCAAACTGTCTGTCCTTCTGCACCTGTATCCCATAGTTTTTCAGCTGTATCTCTATCTGCAGCTGTTTCTCCATCTGCAGCTGCCTCACCTCCTGCAGCTGTCTGTCCTTCTGCAGCTGTCTCTCTTTTTCCAACTTTCTGTCCTTCTGCAGCTGTCTCACTTTTTCCAACTGTCTCTCTTTTGCCAGCTGTCTCTCTTTTTCAAACTGTCTATCCTTCTGCAGCTGTATCCCATAGTTTTTCAGCTGTATCTCTATCTGCAGCTGTTTCTCCATCTGCAGCTGCCTCTCCTCCTGCAGCTGTCTGTCCTTCTGCAGCGGTCTCTCTTTTTCCAGCTTTCTCTCTTCCTGCTGCTGCCTTTCAGCCTGCTGCTCTCTCTCCGTCTGCAGCTGCCTCTCTGTCTGCAGCTGCCTCTTTGCCTGCAGATGTCTCTCCTCTTGCAGCTGTCTCTCCTCCTGCAGCTGTCTCTCTTTTTCCAACTGTCTCTCCATCTGCAGCTCTCTCTCCATCTGCAGCTGCCTCTCTTTTTCCAACTTTCTCTCCTCCTGCAGCTGCCTCTCTGCATGCAGCTCTCTCTCCATCTGCAGCTGCCTCTCTGTCTGCAGCTGCCTCTCTGCCTGCAGCTGTCTCTCCTCTTGCAGCTGTCTCTCTTTGTTTTGCAGCTGCCTCTCCTCCTGCAGCTGTCTGTCCTTCTGCAGCTGTCTCTCTTTTTCTAGCTTTCTCTCCTCCTGCAGCTGTCTCTCCGTCTGCAGCTGTCTCTCTGTCTGCAGCTGCCTCTCCGTCTGCAGTTGCCTCTCTGTCTGCAGCTGTCTCTCTTTTTTTTGCAGCTGCCTCTCCTCCTGCAGCTCTGTCTTTTTCCAGCTTTCTCTCCTCCTGCAGCTGTCTCTCTTTTTCCAACTGTCTCTCTTTTGCAAGCTGTCTCTCTTTTTCAAACTGTCTGTCCTTCTGCAGCTGTATCCCATAGTTTTGCAGCTGTATCTCTATCTGCAGCTGTTTCTCCATCTGCAGCTGCCTCTCCTCCTGCAGCTGTCTGTCCTTCTGCAGCTGCCTCTCTTTTTCCAGCTTTCTCTCTTCCTGCTGCTGCCTTTCCGCCTGCTGCTCTCTATCCGTCTGCAGCTGCCTCTCTGTCTGCAGCTGCCTCTCTGCCTGCAGATGTCTCTCCTCTTGCAGCTGTCTCTCTTTGTTTTGCAGCTGCCTCTCCTCCTGCAGCTGTCTCTCTTTTTCCAACTGTCTCTCCATCTGCAGCTCTCTCTCCATCTGCAGCTGCCTCTCTTTTTCCAACTTTCTCTCCTCCTGCAGCTGCCTCTCTGCCTGCAGCTCTCTCTCCATCTGCAGCTGCCTCTCTGTTTGCAGCTGCCTCTCTGTCTGCAGCTGCCTCTCTGCCTGCAGCTGTCTCTCCTCTTGCAGCTGTCTCTCTTTGTTTTGCAGCTGCCTCTCCTCCTGCAGCTCTGTCTCTTTTTCCAGCTTTCTCTCCTCCTGCAGCTGCCTCTCCGTCTGCAGCTGCCTCTCTGTCTGCAGCTGTCTTTCCTCTTGCAGCTGTCTCTCTTTGTTTTGCAGCTGCCTCTCTTCCTGTAGCTGTCTCTCTTTTTCCACCTGTCTGTCCTTCTGCAGCTGTCTCCCATAGTTTTGCAGCTGTTGCTCTATCTGCAGCTGTCTCTCCATCTGCAGCTGTCTCTCCATCTGCAGCTGCCTCTCTGTCTGCAGCTGCCTCTCCGTCTGCAGCTGCCTCTCCATCTGCAGCTGCCTCTCTGTCTGCAGCTGTCTCTCCATCTGCAGCTGTCGCTCCATCTGCAGCTGCCTCTCTGTCTGCAGCTGCCTCTCTGTCTGCAGCTGTCTTTCCATCTGCAGCTGTCTCTCCATCTGCAGCTGCCTCTCCGTCTGCAGCTGTTTCTCTGTCTGCAGCTGCCTCTCTGTCCGCAGCTGTCTCTCTTTGTTTTGCAGCTGTCTCTCCTCCTGCAGCTGTCTCTCTTTTTCCAACTTTCTCTCCTCCTGCAGTTGTCTGTCCTTCTGCAGCTTTCTCTCCTCTTGCAGCTGCATCTCCGCCTGCAGCTCTCTCTCCGTCTGCTGCTGCCTCTCTGTCTGCAGCTGCCTCTCTGCCTGTAGCTGTCTCTCCTCCTGCAGCTGTCTCTCTTTTTCCAACTGTCTCTCCATCTGCAGCTCTCTCTCTATCTGCAGCTGCCTCTCCGTCTGCAGCTGTCTGTCCTTCTGCAGCTGTCTCTCTTTTTCCAGCTTTCTCTCCTCCTGCAGCTGCATCTCCGCCTGCAGCTCTCTCTCCGTCTGCAGCTGCCTCTCTGTCTGCAGCTGCCTCTCTGCCTGTAGCTGTCTCTCCTCCTGCAGCTGTCTCTCTTTTTCCAACTGTCTCTCCATCTGCAGCTCTCTCTCCATCTGCAGCTGCCTCTCTTTTTCCAACTTTCTCTCCACCTGCAGCTGTCTGTCCTTCTGCAGCTGTCTCTCTTTTTCCAGCTTTCTCTCCTCCTGCAGCTGCCTCTCTGCCTGCAGCTCTCTCTCCATCTGCAGCTGCCTCTCTGCCTGCAGCTCTCTCTCCTTCTGCAACTGTCTCTCTTTTTCCTGCTGTCTCTCCTTCTGCAGCTGTCTCTCTGTCTGCAGTTTTCTATCTTTTTGCAGCTGTCTCCTATAGTTTTGCAGCTGTCGCTCCATCTGCAGCTGTCTCTCCATTTGCAACTGTCTGTCCTTCTGCAGCTGTCTCTTTTTTTCCTGCTGTCTCTCCTTCTGCAGCTGTCTCTCTTTTTCCAACTGTCTCTCTTTTTCTAGCTGTCTCTGTTTCTGGATCTTTTCCCGATTCTTCAACTTTCTGCACCATATTTTCTTCAAGAATGCCCAGCACCCATAAGACTGAGTCGGGCTGGAAGATGGTAATGGGTCTCTGACTTTGATCATGACCCTGGGTGCAATCTGTGCATATCCAGCAAACCACAAATTAAATTGTTGCATTTTCTGAATAAGTAGTGTAATATAATTAATTATAATTACAATTAATAAGTTCCATATAGGCAAGCAAAGCCTAGGCTGAATCAGTACCTGTAGTTTCTCTTTGTAGTCATCGTCCATGTCCTCTGTCCGTCTGCTCTTAGATGTCTTATTTTTTTCCAGAGTGGATAACCTAAAGTACATTTCATCTGAGTGATTTTCAAGCACTGATTAACCATAACCACTGTGAAAACTAACTTCAGTGTTTTGGCTTCATACCACAGTCATGTTTTTATATGCTAAAAGTTAGGGATGCACCGATTCACGTTTTTCACTTCCGATACCGATTCAGATATCTGAGGCTTAGTATCGGCAGATACCGATCCGATTGAGTAAAACAGTGCTGAATCGACTTAAAACATTTTTTTTAACACAGACATACTGAATTACAAGTTTATTGAAAACTCTGCACCAGTATAGCACACTTAAACACACATAAAACATATAAAAACAACACAAATTGCATTTGTTCAGTCAGTGCAATTATGAATATAACATTGAATGTAAAATAAATAATACCAAAGAACCTGAAACTGACAAAAACAATAGGTTCACAACTTTGGTCAAACATGACCAAGAAACCTTTGAAATGGTTCAAGAATTCTAAATATAATTTAAAATGAATAAGGAGATGAAATAAGAGAAACAGCAATACCTATGCGGCTAGTTTGCTATAGCGCACACATCACGTAAGCACAAAGCATGTAACGGCCAGAAATATGTGTACTGTGCCTTTAAGGGAGCGAGTTGAGTGCACGTATGGAATATTGTTGTTTTTTTAGCTGTCTGCCGTAGACCGACTCAGACCACTGCTCTTTATTTCATCTTTATTTTATTTCTGTAAGTACCGCATTCAATGAGCTTTGGACAACTCACCAGTTCAAGTATGAACTGTCAAGTAGTGCTGGAGCCCAGGTTTATTTTGGTCAACCAGCAAATAAACGGACTAAGTGGAATAGCACCAGCGCGAGTACGAGTCAGTGATTCACCTCTCCTCTGTGTGCTTCGTGTTTCACTCGCCTGTTAACTGTCCAAGTTCACTTCTATCCGGGACAGAGTGGATATTTAAAGTTGAACTAACTCCGAAAAGCGTTACAAGCATAGAATTAGACTGAATAGATCTGGGGTGAGTTTCCCGAAACGTTCTTAGCGCGAAGTACTTCTTAACCTCATATGTTTCATACGAGGTTACGAAGTACTTAGCGCTACGAACGTTTCGGGAAACCCACCCCTGTTTTTATGGATCGGTCACAGTCACCGATACCCGATCTAGGATTTTTTCCAATATCGGGTCCGATACAGATATTAATATCGAAACCCGTGCATCCCTACTAAAAGTACGGAGAGGCTAGTAGACGTATGTGAATAGGATCAATTCTGTATGAGGGTATAGAGCAGACATACGGTATGTCTGCTCTATACCCTCATACAGAATTGATCCTATTCTGATAATAGAGTCTGGAAGAATTAAATACTCACCTCTGTTGACTGTAGTTTCCACTCAGCATGTTGCCACCTGTTTCAGCAATCTACAATTATTTGCAAAAAACACAAAATGTCACTTTGTATCATGTACACAGCCGCATTTCAATGACTGTAGAGCTCTAAGTTGCAGTGTTCTGGAACCAAGTGATGTCATTTTTTTCATTATGACGTTTTACTGACATTCAGTGGCCATGAAAACATGGTAACCATGACAACAAAATAAATAGCTGACAAGACAGCAGTAACTTCATTAGGAAACCCTATAACCATGCTGTTCATAGTATGTCATGCATTTTAAGGGTTAAGCAAATATAACTATAGAAGTCCTTGATATAAAATTTAAAATTCTTATTGTTATTTCACATTTTAACGTTTCTGATGAATTCTTTGAAAAAAACATTTGTTACAATGAAAGTTATATATATTTTTAAATATAAAAAGGTACACATTTTATTAGAATTTTGAAATGACCAAAAAAAATTGTATTGGCAAAATTATTCAGATCATAGAACTAAATCACATGCTGACATTAACTTTGCGTGCATGTGTGTTTTTGTGTGGTCTTTCATGGAAGCGAAACTTTTCAGTCATTTCCAGTATTTGGCCAGTAGAGGGAGACCAAGTACTAGCATACTGATATTACACAGATGAAATAAGACATTTCAGTGAGTTAAAATCAGAGTTTTTGTGTGTGTGTGTGTGTGTGTGTGTGTGTATATATATATATATATATATATATATATATATATATATATATATATATATATATATATATATATATATATATCTCAATGGTCACTGGTTAAAATGGCTGTGACGCATTGAAGCATTTCAGGTTTTCAAATAGTGCGGCCCCAACGTTTCCGGTTGTATTGTTTACAAACAGCGGCATATGCAAAACTAGCTAGAGTAATATCAAAATGAGTGTTCGGTGCAAAGTTTTTAAGTCGGATCATTTCCAAAAACAATGTAAGAAATATTCAGAGCACTGTTGTGTTCCTCTTTGCTCGGCGTCTGGGAAGTTTAATGGCAGTTAAAGTTTTCATAGCTTTCCAGCGCGTATAGTGACCTCAGGAGCCAGTGGCTAATAAACATACATCGGGACCATTGGGACCAATTTACTATCTCGCCTCATACAAAAGTCTGTAGCAGACATTTCATACCAGACCACTTGATTGAACCAAAAACCCCAGAAGGTCAGAGAAGACTGACAAAGGATGCAGTACCACTTCTCTTTTAATGGAACGGATACAGCATTCAGGCTCCACAGCTAAGTGTGTGGGAGAGGAGAGAAAGACCGGCTGAGCCTACCTCCCTGGAAGATCCATCAACTGATCTTACAGTGGATCATGATTATTTTTCTGCTCCTGAGCCATCATCGCTAGACATGTCCTGCGCTGAAAATGAAGATCTGTCCCATGAAGTGGAGGAGCTGAGAAATCAGCTTCATGAGTTGCGTGCCCAGCTAACCTTTGGGTTACAACAATTCTCCGACGAGGACATTCGATTTTACACCAGGTAACGTGCAGTAAAGCTTTAGATGTAATTCACTGCCACTTTGACAATCAGTGTGCTGTTAAAATTAGAAAAATATATCAAAAAATATATCATATATATCATAAATATATGTATATCATAAATGTATGTATATATTATATACATACAATAATAATAACAGTAATCATCATCGACATCATTTTGCCAACAGATTCCCAAGCTATGACCACTTAATGGCATTTTGGTGGCTGATTGAGCCATCCATCCACAAAATGGTTCGGGTCTCAAGAGCAAAGGCTGCAGCTAAGAAGAATGAAGATATGTCTCATTCACGAATGTCAGGGGTATGACAACATTTTTTTAACCCAAAAAAACAACAGTAAGGGATGACTCCCGCTATACATGTTATGTTATGGTAATATGTTGAACAAATGACCAGGGGGGTATTCCAGAAAGAGGGTTTAACAAACTCTAAACTTAACCCTGAACTCTGAGTTGTCTTACTCCGATCTGACATACTCAGAGTTTTCGGTTCCAAAACGGCTGATCGGAGATTAAGTAATCAGGGTCGCTCAACTCCGAGTAGGTTGACCCAGACAGAAGTGCGTTCACGCGTAACTATTAAAGGCATTCTTAATGGAACACAGATAAATAAGATTAATCATGGACTTAAATGCGAAAATCAGCCGAGCATCGTATTTCACACCATTGTAGCTTGAAGTATTAATGACTGCGTATGCAGAATATTTAGATATTATTAAATGTAAATGTAATACTATGGTAGCTGCTAGAGAAAGGCAGTCAGCATGTCAAAAAATTGCCAACAGAGTTAATGCGTGAGTGAAAATTATATTTTTATATTTAGCAGAAGGGCGTGATTAGTTTATTATATTCTCCTCATTTATAATACTGTATTGAGTTTTATGTATTTTTTTTATGCACGCGGAAAGTATAAACGCTTCCACCGTTCGCGCAGAGTCGCGCGAGGTGGGCGGAGCGCTATGGTCACTCACTCAGACCTAGGCTATGTTCGAAATAGACTACTACATACTGGATACTGCATACTGGACTCAGTATATACTGGATACTGTATACTGGTCCTCATAGTAGTATGCAGTACAGTTTCCAGTATGCGACAAAAGCAAAGCACACTACGGGGTCACGTGAACGTAGCGTTGCATGATGGGATGCAGTACACCACGAAGATAGCTCTGTTTGCGTACTGGAATATTTTGTGGAAGTAGTAGGTCATCCGGGTATGTTTCGCGTACTGGAAATTTTCATTTTGGTCACATACTGCATACGGCATACTGATTTGGGGCTCGATCAGTATGCCAGTAGTATGTAGTAGACTATTTCGAACACAGCCCTACTCTCTAATGCACATCAGATCTACCAATTGGATTCACTCAGACATGCTCTTTAATGCAGCACAGACTGTTATGAGACTAGGATTGGTTAGGCTGGGAACCAGGGCGAACCTGAGCCCTCCCATGAGAGTCTGCTTGACCAATGTTTGAGAGGAGGTGGGCTACACCCCTATGTTGGGGGTGGGCTAAATGTCCTCCGTGTCCAGAAGAGCAGAAGTTGAAACACCTTCACTATATACAATCATCAGGACAGACAGAATTCACTACACGTTCACCAGGACAGACAGAATTCATGCACTTTGTTATGGCAGCAGATCCAGTATCTGTGTCATTCAGGATTTAAGAAGCACTCTGATAAGTAACGGACGAGTGAAACCATGTGTTGAACAAAAAATATCTTTATATAAGAAAAATGCAATTCAAAACTGTTCTTTTTACAGTTTTCTTCCAATAAATCTCCTAAGTGCCCCTTGCTGAAAAACCAGGTGTACTGGACACAACGGACAAGAAAGAGGAAGAGAAAGAAGAACCCAGTACAGGGAACTAAATACAAAGACCTAAGATACGTGCAGGAGATTTGAATAATGTCCTAACTGTGAATTGCTTTGGGTAAGAGCATTAGCTAAACGCAGAAAATGTAAATGTAATGTGATGTGGCACTGCATGATTGGCTGCTGGATGAAGTGTGGGCAGGGCTTACGTGCTGGATGAGAGTGTTAACAATCTTGTACCGGTCGGGCATGTGGGTGACCATGTCTGTCATGTTGTCTTCTGATGTTCGCACGACCTTGGGACCAAACACCAGTGCCATGATGAGGTTCCATCTGCTCACAAGCACACACACATGCTCACAAGCACATAGACACAGACACACACATGCAAACACAGACACAAGTGTTGCATGCAGAATGAAGATGTGAAGATGAAGACAATATTGTGGCGTGGTGTGGGAGAAAGAAGCTGCAGACAAGTCCATTCTCAAACAGAACAGAGGTTTTATTCTTCTTTGCAATAAAACTGGCACTCACAGGCACAATCTGTATGACTCGAGGCCTAAATTAGGTACACCTTGCACATGAAACACAGGGGGAGGTCATGACGACGGCAACGTTACACATACATGGAGGGGAAACTACGATAATGCACATGTACACAAAAGATGGACCGGGTGACTTAACTAATAACACACAATAAATAATCATTAAAAACACTATACAAACATAAACATCACATAATTAAACATAACAGGGCCGGAGCCGCAAGGGCTCATGGGTAATAGCGTCACCCTCTGGCACCCCCCATTGGCCCAACGCTACACAGCCCCCCCCCCCCCCCCCCCAAGGGGTCATTCATCCCGACAACCACGCACAGGACAGTCCAGTAGCGTAGAAGGGCAGAAACATGGCATCAAACACACAATGAGCATCAAACACATCATAGGGGCAACCAAAACACCACAAGGTGGCATGAACGTCGTTACAGGCACAGGCAACACAGAATTACAGCCGGATGAGGCAGATCCTACTTAACGCACATGTAAAGCGCAAATCCTGGAGGAAAGAAAAAAAACAGCAAGGGCAGTACAACTCAAGACATACGCATGTCGTGTACATAACGACTCCCGGCGTTGAACATGAGCACAGCAGCACGGTAACATTGTCACGGTGGCATCAAAAAGGTCAGGCATCACCACAATGCACAATAAACACCACATAACAGACTTGGCATAACATACAGAGAGAGAACAGTAAGTAAGGCAATCAATAGTTACAGACACAATTAAATATATATATATAGTCCATAACTCGGCATGACAATGTTAACAAGGCAGTTCACAGAACAATCTATGTCACACAGTCCTGCAGGCGCCGCGGTAGCCTCCGCGTGGGCTGTGGCCTGGCCGGATGGGCCACGGGGGAAGTAGCAGGACCAATAACCGGGAAAACAGGCGATGAAGAGTCCGGGCAGCGTCCAGCATCCTGCACCTTAGGCCGGTACGGGGCAAGGCGGTTGCGGTGCACCACGAGGCGCCGCCGGCCCCAGCGGATTCGGTAGACCACCTCACTGACACGCGCCAGCACAGTGCAAGGCCCCACCCATGCAGACTGCAGCTTGGGGCACAGCCCCTTCTTTCGACGGGGGTTGTACAGCCAAACCTCAGAGTGCACGGGCAGGGGACCGCCGTAGCTGCACATGTCAGCACATGCCGCGTTTCTGACGCAGTCAGGCCCCCGTCTGGCTACCCCTGGCTCGCATGTGGATGTCGAGTAGTCGAGAGGCAGTTGTTTGTCCCAGTCACGCTGGTTCTCCTGGGTAGCCATGGCCAGTTGAGTAGCCAGGGTTCGATTGAACCGCTCGACCAGGCCATCACCCTGTGGATGAAGAGGAGTCATTCGAGTCCAGTGCACCCCCAGCAGGCGGCAAACCTCGGCCATGACGTCCAACTCAAAGTTTTGGCCTTGATTGCTATATAGGACCTCTGGGACGCCGAAGCGACAGAAAAACTCATGGAGCAGGGTCTCTGCTGTAGTAATGGCGCTTTGGTCGGGCACCGCATACGCCTCGGGCCATTTCGTGAAGTAGTCCATGGTCACGAGCACGTAGCGGTTGCCCGCCTCCGTCACTGGAAACAGCCCCAGTACATCCACTCCCACCCTCTCCATGGGGCAGCCGGATTGCATGGGGTGGAGGGGCGCACGTGAGACTCTCGCCGGTCCCTTCTTGGCAGCGCATGTGTCACAACAATGGACAAACAGTTCAACTCCAGCTGTGCAGCCCGGCCTCCAGAATCTCTGTCTCAGTCTGTGAAGAGTTTTTGTGATGCCAAAGTGGCCTGAGCCTGGCAGACCGTGGACAGCCTGCAGAACAGTGTCACCCAGGCCCTGCGGTACCACAGCTTGAGTTAAGCGGCTCCCAGTGCTCGGGTCCTCCCAAGTTCTGTGCAGGACGCCCCCAGCGATTCTCAGGCTGTCCCAATTGGACTGCAATACCTTAGCTACGGGTCCCCGTTGTACCACATCATCTCAGTCCGGCACGGCGGCCGCCACCAAAGCGTCCAGTGCCCACACCAGTTCCGGGTCGGCCCTCTGAGCCGCAGCCAGTTCCACAGTTGAGATGCAGGGTGACACAGGAGGGGCAGCAGCAGTCCGGCCCACCACCGCACACACACCAACAGTTTCTGCCTTGTCCTCAGCGCGCTGGCAGTGCTTGCAATCATGGGACGCACATGGCCAGCAAGACAGTGCGTCAGCATTCCCATGGATTCTGCCCGGTCTGTGCTCTACCACAAAGTTAAACTCTTGTAGCCTGGCTAAACATCTCGCTAGCTGGCCCTCAGGCTCCCGGAAGTTCAACAGCCATTGCAGTGATGCATGGTCTGTCCTCAGCAGAAAAGGTACGCCATACACGTAAGGTCGGAAATGCCAAAGCCCACTGCTAACAGCTCGCGCCATGTCACACAATAATTTTTCTCAGCTTTGTCCAGGCGGCGGCTGAAGTATGCTATTGCGCGCTCTGAGCCCTCTTGGACCTGTGACAGTTCAGCACCCAACCCGTGGTCGCTTGCATCAGTGTCGACAATAAATCGTTCAGTGGGGGAAGGATAGGCTAGAACAGGTGCAACGCACAGTCTCTGCTTCAGTGTACGGAAAGCACACTCGGCGTCGTCAGGCCAGCTAAATCTCGTTCCGCCACCCCTTGTCAGGCGGTGAAGGGGGGCAGCAATGTCCGCGAAGCCCTTTACAAAACGGTGGTAGTATGAGGTGAGCCCGAGGAAACTGCGAACTTGTCGCACCGTACGCAGGGTGGGCCATTCACGGACAGCGGCCATCTTGCCGGGATCAGTGGCTATGCCCTCTCCGCTGACCACATGCCCGAGAAAATTAATGCGACGCTGAAGGAGGTTACATTTAGCCGGGTTGAGGGACAGATTTGCCTCCTTCACTAAGCTCAGGACCAACTCTAGGTTGGCCAGTGCAGACTCGAAGCCCGTAGCATAGACCAGCACGTCATCCAGATACACCACACATTTACTGCTCGGAACCCCAGACAACACTCGCTCCATTAAACGCTCAAAAGTGGCCGGCGCATTACAGAGCCCGAAGGGGAGGACCTTGAAGTGCCAGAGACCTGCACCGATCAAAAACGCAGTGTTCTCCTTCGCTGACTTGTCCAACGAGACCTGCCAGTACCCGCTACACAGGTCCAGGGAGCTGAACTAGTCTGAGTCTGAGCCAGCTAACTGCTCGAGTATGTCGTCTACTCGCGGCATCGGGTAAGAGTCAAGTTTAGTGACAGCATTTAAACGTCGGTAGTCGATGCAAAACCGCCACAAACTGTCCTTCTTCTTGGCTAGGACCACGGGGGCAGACCATGAACTATTTGAAGGCTCAATTATGCCGGCCGCCGCCATTCCGTGGATTTGGCATTCGGCTGCCACACGCTTGGTTAAAGGAAGGCGATGCGGTCTCAGGCGGACAGGTTTAGCGTCGCCCATGTCAATCGCGTGGCTCGCCAGCTCCGTCCTCGAACAATCACACTCGCTCACAGTGAACCGTCCCCTATAGCGATTCAGCAGCTTGCGGAGTAGCTCACCCTGCAACGTGGACAGGCCCACGCTACATCTAAGCCACAACTCATGGACCGGGTCCCGGTGGACCCGGTGACGGAGACGGCATTTCTCGACTTACTGGCTCAGCTGACGTAACGCACGAACATGAGGCTGCATCATCTCCACGGCATACATCAACTCTTTGCCCATTTAGTGACAACTCCCCCTGTCTATAATCGATAACAGCCCCATTCTTCCCCAAGAAGTCATTCCCGAGGATGCAGCGATCAAACACATCCCCGACCCAAAACTCATGCGCCACGGGTCCCTGCCCAAAGTCAAAGGAGACATTGGTGCGCCCTAGCAGCTCAAACCGCTCGCCGGTTACTGAGATTAAATTCCCCCAGACCCACTCCACAGCATCAGGCCCCCCTGAGCAATCATTAATCAGTTCAGACCTAATTAAGGAGATCGAAGACCCCGTGTCAATCAAAGCGGTAACAGAGACATCGCCAAACTTACATGAAATATGCCAGTCACGTTGTCCGGCGATTCTTGAAACAACGAAAGAGGGGTGGCCAGGGAGAACCGGAATCGCCGCGCCCCTCACCGGGCGGCTCCTTGCTCGTTTCCTGAGCTGTTGCACTGGCTGGCTTTGTGGCCGTGAGCCCCGCAATTCCAGCAGACCAGTCGGTGGCTTGCTTGGCGGTCGTGTGGGCGGGTCTGACGGGGCATCCTGTTAAGGCAGTCACCGGTGAAGATTTGTTCTGCCCTGACGGCATCGTCCACGGCAGCGTTGAGAGTGGTCGGGTTGTACAGGTGGACGTGTCTCCTCAGCTCAGCCGGCTCCACCGCGCCCAGAAAAAAATCTAGCGCTAACTGCCGTTGGGCCTCGCGTGGGAACAGGGGGTAGGCCAGGCGAACCAACAACGCCAGCTCCGACACCAACACTCTCAGGCCTTCTCCCCGAGCACGGCGACGTCCTGCCAAGAGCTGCTTCGCCGTCGACTCGTCCGGTTGCCGCCCGAACCTGCTCCTCAGTGCCGCTTTGAGTGGCGTCAGCGCTTCGCCGTCATAGCCAGGCAGGCTGAGCCAGCGTGTGTTTCACAAGTCCAGATGCACATGAAATACATTGCTCCTTATGTGTACTTGATCATAGGCCTGAAATGGGGGGTCTAGGTCATGTTATTTAATAGTGAGGCACATGTATTCTGGTCCACCAATGCAAAATACAGGAAATCTGAGCTTTGATTTGTTTTCACAAATGTGAGAAGTGTTTCACAAGTCCAGATGTACATAAAATGCATTGCTCGTTGTATGTACTTGATACCTTTGTGTTTGTAGGTTCACATGTTCAGTTGCACATGTTAAAAAGTTGAATTAATCAGAATCAGAATCAGAAATACTTTAATCCCCTGGGGGAAATTGCAATTGTTGCGGCTGCTCCTATTAATAAAAATACACTATATAAAAAATACCAAAAATATTTACATAATTAAATAAAATGACAAGTCAAACAAAGTTTAGAAGAAGAAATAGAAATAAATAAAATAACGTGTCAATAGAAATAAAAATAAAGTGTCAGTAGAAATAAAAATAAAAATAAAGTGTGAAGTGTCAGATGCAATTGTTGTTGTTATTGAGAGGGTATTGCACATTTGAAATGTAATAATAATATTGTATAATCTTGTAATAATAATAGTATTGCACATTTGAAGGTAATACTAGTAGTAAACATTAAACATTACACAGATGAATATTGAGCATTATGCTTTTAAAGAGGAGTTGTACAGTTTAATGGCCACAGGTAAAAATGATCTTCTGTGGCGCTCTGTAGTGCATTTTGGATTTATGAGTCTCTCACTGAAAGTACTCCTGTGTCTCATTACAGTGTTGTAGAGTGGGTGGGATACATTGTTCATAATACCCCTCAACTTAGACAGAGTCCTCCTTTCTGACACTGCCGTCAGCGAGTCCAGCTCCACACCCACGACATCACCGGCCTTACGAATCAGTTTATTAAGTCTGTTGGCATCTGCCACCTTCAGCTTACTCCCCCAACATGCCACAGCATACAGGATAGCACTCGCCACAACAGACTCATAGAAGATCTTCAGCATGGTCCGGCAGATGTTGAAAGACCTCAGACGCCTCAAAAAATAGAGGCGACTTTGGCCCTTCCTGTAGAGGACATCAGTGTTCATACCCCAGTCCAGTTTATGGTCAATGTGAACACCTAGATATTTGTAGTGTTCAACCATGTCAACACTGACCCCCCTGATGGACATAGGGGTCACCGGTGCCTTGTCCCTCCTCAGGTCCACAACCAGTTCTTTAGTCTTTGTTAAATTAAGCTGCAGATGGTTCATCTCGCACCATTCAACAAAGTCATTCACCGTCGTCCGATACTCATCCTCATCACCCTTGCTGATACATCCAACTATTGCTGAGTCATCAGAAAACTTCTGAAGGTGGCAAGTCTCTGTGCAGTAGTTGAAGTCCGTGGTGTAGAGAGTGAAAAGGAAGGGAGAGAGGACAGTCCCCTGTGGAGCACCAACGTTGCTAACCACCCTGTCCGACACACACTGCTGCAAACGTACATACTGTGGTCTGCCGGTAAGGTAGTCAGTAATCCAGGTCACAATTGGGGTATCCACCTTCATCCTTTTCAGTTTCTCACTCAGAAGATCAGGCCGAATGGTGTTAAAAGCACTGGAGAAATCGAAAAACATGATCCTCACTGTGCTGGCTGGCCTGTCTAGATGAGCGTAGACTCGGTTCAGGAGGTAGATGATGGCATCATCAACTCCCAGACGTGGCTGATAGGCGAACTGGATTGGATCCAGAAGTGGCTGAACCATAGGCCGTATCTGATCCAGGATGAGCCTTTCCATGGTCTTCATAATGTGAGACGTCAATGCTACAGGCCTGTAGTCCTTGATGCCACTCGGTCTAGGCGTCTTCGGGACAGGAACAATGCACGACGTCTTCCACAGCACTGGAACCCTCTGTAGACTCAGGCTCAAGTCGAAGACATATTTAAGAACTCCCCCAAGCTGGTCGGCACAGGCTTTAAGCACCCTGGGGGGGATGCCATCAGGTCCTGCAGCCTTGTTGTTCTGGAGTCTTTTAAGTTGTCTTCTCACCTGGTCAGTGGTGATAGACAGTGTAGAGGTGATGTGTGAAGGGGTGGTGGAGGTGTGAGGTAGTCCATCAGGGGAGGGAGGCAGACCATCAGTGGAAGGAGAAGGAGGAGGGGTGGATGGTGCAGTGGGCTTCTGAGGGCCATCTGAGGGATCCAGGCAGGGGTGGACAGAACCTGTAATGTCGAATCTGTTAAAAAACAGATTTAACTCATTAGCCCTGTCCATGTTGCCTTCCACTCCTCTGTTCTTGTGATGGTCCTCATTCCACTCCAGACCTCTCTTAGGTTGTTTTTTTGAAGTTTCAACTCCAGCTTTCTCCTGTACCTATTTTTAGCCTCCCTGATGGTTGTCTTCAATTTCCTCTGGGTCGTTCTCACCTCCTCCTTGTCTCCAGCTCTGAAAGCCCTCTTTTTGTCATTTAAGAGAGCTTTAATGTCCTTTGTTACCCACGGCTTGTTGTTTGGGTAACATTTAAGAGTTTTGGTTGGGACAGTGGAGTCCACACAGAATTTAATGTAGTCCGTGATACACTCAGTGAGCCCATCAATGTCCTCTCCATGTGGCTCATAGAGATTTGGCCAAACTGTAGTCTCAAAACAGTCCTGCAGTTCCACAAATGTATCCTCAGACCATCTCCTCACTGTCCGTGTTGTTACAGGCCGGCTCTTTACCAGGGGCACATACAAGGGGCTGAGATTCACCAAGTTATGATCTGACCTACCCAGGGGGGGTAGAGGGGAACAGCTGTATGCATCCCTAACGTTCGCATATAACAGGTCCAATGTTCTTTCTTCTCTGGTAGGACAGTCCACATACTGTGTGAAGTTCGGTAGCACTTTAGCCATGGTGATATGGTTGAAATCACCCGATATAGTAATGAATGCACTCGGGTGTTGAGTCTGGAGATGCGCTATTGTTGAGTGAATGACGTCACATGCTGTCTTCGGGTTAGCCGAGGGAGGAACGTACACAGCCACAATAATAACATGGGAGAACTCCCGTGGTAAATAATATGGTCTGAGTCCAACGGCTAGCAGCTCAATGTCCGGGTAACAAACTTGTTCTTTGATGGTGATGTGACCAGGGTTACACCAGCGGTTATTCACTAACACAGCAAGCCCTCCTCCTTTCCGCTTACCGCTCCCGGTGTAGTCCCGGTCGGCCCGTTGTCATCGGGAATATCCCTATGTAGCCATGTCTCTGAAAAACACATTAAACTACACTCTTGGTACTCCCTCTGATTCCTGGTTAGTGCTGTCAGTTCATCCATTTTATTCGCCAGCGACCACACGTTGCCCATGATGATGGATGGGAGACGCGGCTTATATCCTTTTTTCTCCATAAGCCTTCTCCGTTTCGCCCTCGATTTTCCCGTGCGCTGGTTCATTCCTCCTCTGCATCCCCTGAGTGTTCGTCTCCGAATCTCAGCAGGGATGTTGTCTGGTCTGGTAGCCATGCCGGCCGGCTTCAGCGCGATCAGCTGGTCCCGGGTGTAGACCGAGCCATGCTGTTGCGCCGCAGCGGAGCAGGTGAGTGAAAGAAGTACTTTCACGGCGAAAAACCAAACCAAAACTCTCTCTATTAGCATGTTTAGAGAGGGCACTGCTTTCTAAGTTGCTCATAAAAATTTACATAAATATATAAAAGAATAGAATATAAAATATAACTAAAAACAAAAAACTATCGGGAGCAGCGGCAACAGGCTGCATGCACTACTCGCGCATGCGCACACATTAACCCATGACTTTTATTTTGAAAAGTTGTTTTGGCACTGAAGCGCTTACCGACTAACATGAACTCTTCTTTAATTCCTAGATGTAATCTTTTCACATCTTATAAATGTATTTTTATTGAAAGCCATTGTGTGGGGATAAATTCACAATATGTAGGAATTACATAATAGGTATTTATCGCATACACTACATGTTGTTTTTTTAATAACAAGCCCATTCTTTCGTGAATGTCTGGCGAATATAGAACACTGAGCCAATTTTACCGCGGTGTTTCTTACCATCTGTACTGACATACACAAGGACACACATAATCCTGCCGATGTTGTGGTATAATGTTAATTATAATTCAGTGCTCCATTACAGGTTGATCCATGTTTAATTTATGATCTATGAACTATAATAATGATGCACACTATGCACACACCTATACACGCACACAGCTCACTATCCATCTTGGCCCTCTCCCAGATCTCTCTGATCTACTCCAGCATGTCGTCTCGGTCCTCGGCCTGCAGCAGATACTCACAAAAGTTCTGTGTGGTCAGCCTCAGTGCATTCCAACACATTGCAGTTTTTTGCCTTTATTCATTAAAGCATAATGGATTTGGAATAGAAAACGATTGCTGTCAGGAGTAAAAATATAACGTCTCAATGCTTTCCCGTGAGTTCTCTTGTGTTATTTACTTATCCGTAACTAAATATTTGCTTTTAAATTACTCTTTACTTTCTTAATGCATGAGTAAATTACTTTAAATGTAATTTAACTTTAAATGTCACTGTCACATGTAATTATACATTATACACATAAACTAATTTAACCCCCTACAGTACCATAGTTATCGAACAGTATATCATACTGATTTTCAGTCTCCGAATTGTTTCTTTTTGCTAAGCATCTTTAATCGACCATAAAAAGTTATGTAACAAACTTTCACAAATGCTCATTAAAAATATTTTATTTTAACATTTATTTTTTTACATTTTATTTCACTTTTATAGTTTTAGATGAATCTTTCATGTGATCATCAAAAGGTTTAGCTGTTTGTATATAACATCTCTGAAACTGACTTTTGAATTCACTTCTGATTGCAAAATTAGAAAATGTTTAAGTAGTGTTTTATATATATTTTTATTTTAATGATAGTTAACTAGTGCTAGTATTTAATATGTTTGTTGAAATGTCACATATGGCTTGCTCCCTTCACACAATGGCAAAATAAGTTAATCTTTTTAACCATGAGACATTTCTGCAATCCTATCTGTGTTCAAACATCTTTGTTTTTCTAAAGGTGCTGATGAATATCGGATTTGTGATTGGGTAAATACATTTGAAGGAGAGTGAAATAAGACAAGCGATTGGGGCAAGCGTATATAAAGGAGAAGTGCACCACGCTTCTTTGCACATAGGCAACATGGGCGAGCTACTGATCTGTGTTGGTAAGCTGGAGTTCCTGCAGTGCTTTTCTGTAACCTGTTTCTTGGAATGTAAGCTACAATAGGATATGGATATGTTGCTTGGTAGAACAAAATAGACATGGTCCTTTTTGGGCCAAATGCTGAAAGAAAGAAAAAACTGGTATAATGTATAATATAATAAGAAGCTCCTTCATGTTGATGCTTAAGTGAAATCTTACCTTAACTTTGCTTTAAAGAAATATATTTAATTATGTGTTTTCTAATTCAGACAAGCGCATGTCTTTGTATAGTAGCTAGTTTGGGATTTAGCAAGGAACTTGGAAAACATACAGTGTTTTTCGTGGTGGTCCCAACACTGGCTGTATGCAATACAAAATGTTAATATATGATACAGCATATTTTAGTTATATGAGCTAGAGTTCATTTCTGCATCCATTTTTAGCATGGTGTGGCTCCGAAGATGATGTTGTAAACGTAAATATAACTGATGCTGTAAATGTAAATTGTGATTATGATGTAATGATGATTGTGTTGTAAATTATCTGTTTATCTGCAGGACTAGCTCTCCTGCTGCATGCACAGCTAGGTAAGATCGCTCTTAAAAATACCCGTCAAATATCACTCATCTCTTCTTGCTGCCTTTGTTGCAACTTAGCATCATAAATCCTACAGCATACTATTCAGTAGATTATCAGGTATATCTGTAATTATCTATTCAATTATTTTTTAAGCTAATATGAAAGATACTGTAGGAGTTAGGAATGAGAGTATTGACCATAGATTGCATGGTATTGATTCCCTGCCTGGTCCTTGGTGTGTAAGCTGATATTTCATTGAAACCACTATAAGATTGTTCAGTTGTACTTCTGTTCCTGTTATAGTTCATTCCTGCTGTGAGTTTACATGAATTCCCAGTTTTCCTTATGCTGCACTAGGATCCTCCTACCTGATGTCATGCTACTTCACCAACTGGGGGCAGTACAGACCTGGAGTGGGAAAATACTTCCCCGCCAATGTTGACCCTTGCCTGTGTGACCATTTAATCTATGCCTTTGCTGGAATGAACAACAACCAGATTGCAACTTACGAGTGGGATGATGAGAAGCTTTACGGACAGTTCCAGGCCCTGAAGATTCAGTACTCACATTTACATCTCAATTTCATTTACATTTACATTTACAGCATTTAGCAGACACTCTTATTCAGAGTGACTTGCAAAGTGCTTTGCATCTGATCACAGAATTCATCCTAGGTAATTGTATGGATAGGTCAGAATTCAACATACCCTTGAGTCAGACTACTACTAAACTACAGGAGTCAATGTCATTACCTAGTGTTTTGACATTTTGACGTTTCTCATATTTCATATCCAACATTTAAGATGAAATTGTTTCTCTGACCAAATCTAAAGGTCATTTAAAAGAAAATTCCAACCTTATTTTTGTGTTCACCATCAAGTGATTAAACACCTTTTGTATTTTTAATAGGAACAAAAACTTGAAGACCCTTCTGGCCATTGGTGGCTGGAATTTTGGAACTGCCAAGTATGTTAAACCTTTATTATGATCTGATACACCTAATGTATAAAGCAGCTCATCCCTCATTACTTCACTGACTGTCTCTTTGTATCTCACAGATTCTCTGCTATGGTATCCAGCTCAGCTACCCGCCAGATCTTCATCAACTCTGTGATCAAGTTCTTGAGGCAGTACAAGTTTGACGGTCTGGACATTGATTGGGAGTACCCTGGTTCCCGTGGCAGCCCTCCTCAAGACAAGCAGCTTTTCACCACGCTAGTGCAGGTAGACACTGCAGTGATGATACAGTGTACAAAATAAGGCTTAGAGCTTTAACTGAACTCACTCATACATCTGAAGCCCTGTTTAATGACCTTGGCGTTCTGATTTGTTGGATGTTATGGTGAGATACTGATGATGTTCACACAGACACACTTCTTCTGACACTGCCGAATGGGTCTTTTTTATCATAGGAAACGATGGCTGCTTTTGTGGCTGAGGGCAAAAAGACCAACCGCCCTCGTCTCATGCTGACTGCTGCCGTCTCTGCTGGCAAAAGTACCATCGACTCTGGATACCAGATCGCAAAGATTGGAGCGTTCGTATACAGTTCAGTGATTCTGACACACAAGCAATACCTTCCACTACACATTCCTCACAAAGTCACTTTACTCTCCATACAGGGTTCTTGACTACCTCCATGTCATGACCTATGACTTCCATGGCTCTTGGGAACAGCATACAGGGGCGAACAGCCCTCTGTACAAAGGAACAGCTGACCAGGGAGCATACATCTACTTCAACATGGTATGTTTACCTCCAAGCCCAGGCAACAACAATCTCTGCTGTTTTTAATGCCTGTCTTGGATAATTCAGGACTATGCCATGAACTACTGGAAGAGCAACGGCGCTCCCGCTGAGAAACTGCTCGTCGGCTTCCCAACCTATGGACACACCTTCAGGCTGGCCAGCGCTTCCAACACTGGCGTCGGAGCTCCTGCGAATGGACCTGGTCCCGCTGGTCCTTACTCCAGACAGTCTGGATTCTGGGCCTACTACGAGGTGAGGCTCTCACAAAGATAATCCCTGTGTGTCTGATCAAGCCCTAAAGCACTAAATATCTGCCCTGCATGGTATAAAGGAAGATGAAGACGCAGGTTCAGATTGCTGCTTAATGCACGCTTCTCTTCCTAGATCTGTACTTTCCTGGCTCAGGGAGCTACTCAGGCATGGGATGCCCCTCAGCAGGTACCTTATGCCTACAACAGCCAGAACATCTGGGTGGGCTACGACAACATCAAAAGCTTCCAGATCAAGGTAATGACTCTCTTTAAGGATTGATGTGCTAGTAATATTAATCTAATTACTTACAGGTAGATTTTGGAAGTCTGTTATAATTTTTGACTGTTACATACAAATTATTTCCACTGAAGTGGCTTTCAAGAATATTTTTAACTATAACTATGATATTCTTGAAGATTAGGTGAAATATGTTTTGGTCCACAGATATTTTCTAATTGCACAGGTAGGCATGTAGAGTGACTAGACATCAAGGTAGTTCCTGTATTTTTCTGCAGATTGACTGGCTGAAGAAAAACAAATTTGGTGGTGCCATGGTGTGGTCTCTAGACCTGGACGACTTCTCTGGTACCTTCTGCAAGCAGGGCAAATACCCTCTGATCAACACCCTGAAGAGGGGTCTGGGAATTAGCCAGAGTGAGTCACACAGACACATGTACACACCATCTAGCCATAAATGTAATACCCCACCCAACAAACCCAAAGTGGGATCTCTCCTACCCTTCTGTTTGCAGGCTGCACATCCCAGAGCCAACCCATTGCACCGGTCACACTCACCAAGTCTCCACCCCCTCCCCCACCACCCAGTGGTGGCAGTAACAGCAGTGGTGGCAGCAGCCCGAGTGCAGGCAGCAGTTTCTGTGCTGGAAAGGCTAACGGACTGTATCCCGACCCCACCAACAAGAACCAGTTCTACAACTGTGACCAGGGCAAGACCTACACAGAGCACTGTCCCGCCGGCCTGGTGTTTGACAGCAGCTGCTCGTGCTGTAACTGGTCTTAATCTCCTACCCAATGCTTGCTCGTTGCTCTAGGATTTGATTGGTCCAGAAGCTCTTCAATCATGTTAATCTCTGTTCCAGAATAAAAAAAATCAGGAAAGTACCTCTGATGTGGTGTTGTCTATGGTGTTATAAACTAAACTTCATTTAAACTAAGCATAGCAAAACTAAAAACACCAATGATCTAATAATCTATGCACCTTTGTGCTGATTATTCAAAACTCACATTTACCAAAAATGGCATTTAAGAAATTTACAAACAAATCAAAAACTGAAAGAAAAAATTTAGATTGTTTCTCAGCAAATGACTACTGACAATTATATAAGAGGACAAAAAGAAAACAGCCATGAGGACACTACCCTGAGCACTACAAAAACAAATACCTTACTGTTGGCTCTCATTAACACAGTACAGAACCTCTTACTAGAAGCTTAACAGAGTACTGAGCAGTTCCTGACACTTAACCTTTGCTTTAAACTGTAGAAATTCCAGATTCCAGATTCAAATAATGTATGGTATGCTAATTATTACATTTTGTTTCCAGCAAATGTTCATAACTGCAGGACTGTGCAGTTTACAGTGATGCAATTTACATCTTTAAAACATCTCCATTAACTAATAACAATATCTTACAGTCTGTTATCGGTTTTGTTTGAAATAACATAGACATCGATTTTATTTGTTCCACTCTGGCCATAACGATCGCCCCTGTGGGACTCCAGGTAAGGGCCCCAGTCTTCAGCGGGTGTGCATACAGACCTGAGGCGCTGCAGGGAGAAAGGCACAACATCAGAGCAGAGGTACCCAAGACATTCTAACAAATATTAGATGTTTGAATATGTACCCTATTTCCTATTCAGCAAGTTGCCCCCACCACCCACCTGCCATAGGCTCCCGCTGGCTTGCGCCAGCTTCAGGACGGCCACCACTGGGATCCATAACAGGCAGAAGGCCGTCATGCACCAGCCCAGGGCGACGGCCCACTGTGGGTATTCCACAGAGCCATACGTCGGAGCGGTGAAAGTGTACAGTGACCATCCGAGAATGACCTGCAGACACAACACTCTGCTCCTGGACATGCACTGGACATATGGGTAATTATTTCCATATTTCATTTGACGTATTGAGATTATGGTGCACGCACTAGGAGAACAACGGGGGTAATGAAAAACCAACAAGCCCTCCACCACAACCAGAAGGGGGCACTCTTGGTACCAATCATCATCTCAATGTCCTTGATAAACTGGTTCCCACCTGTAAAGTAAAAATTAAGTTCAGAAATTTTTCAGGCTAGAATGAAAAGATCAATGAAATAATCAAACCACACTCATTCTGATCATATACAGTAGAGAAGCTAAAGAACTCGTACCATAAATCCAGGAGAGGCCGAAAACCTCCAGTAGACCAGCCACCAGCAGAATCCATCCAGCACAGAAGGTGTCTATAAGATTCACCCAATATATACCTGCCTTTAAAGAGAACGTTTACTAATGAATGAATGATTTTACCCAGTTTGCTTAAATTCCGCTTGTATCTATTGCAACGGAGAACACACCCAACACAATTTTTCTTCAGATTACTTTAAAACCAACAGAGTAAATGTTGATGGGCTTATTCTACAGGCAGTGGGTCAAACGACCGAGGGCGTACCCCGGTGACACAAGGCAAGCCGAGCAGGAAGAGCAGTATGCAGATGACCACAGTGATCTGGCCCCGTCTGGTCTTTAGGATTATTGGATAGGCATCCTGGAGACATGTCGTGATAACCTCTGCCAGACAGACAACGCACAAGTGAAAGATTTGAAAAGACACTACTGATATTCTGAAGAAAGCGCTTTCCTTTGGGGATACAAAGCTGCAGGTTGATCTAGACAGGACATAATAGGCTTGTAATAGTCTACACGTGCTTCCCAAATCTCTGTATTTATTAGATGCATTAATGCACTGAAATATGTGGAATGTTGACAACTGCATGAGGTATATGCTGTGACTCTAGCACAATCATGCACATATGCAGTATAGTCATCATACTCTTTTGCATTAATGATTTCTCATGAAGGAAATGTTTATTGTACAGATATTCAGTTGAGCTCACCTATTCCTGCAAACTGGGAGTCCAGGCCAAGAGTTATGAGCATGAAGAAGAACAGGATGGACCAAAAGGGTGAGATGGGGAGCTTTGAGACGGCATCAGGGTAAGCAATGAAAGCCAGACCAAAGCCTTAAAGACAGAGGAACAGAGTCAGCACATCATCACTCTCTATGAACCTTTAAAAATACTCTAGAATGATCTTCACAACAGTGATTGGTTTTCCATTGCAGGTTTTCATAAACAAATGATTATTTTATGGTTTTATGTGCAGTCCATTCAAATGATGGATTCTTTAAACATTGAAATGTTCAGTGACTTTTTCCAATAAATAGCAATTGCTGTAATGTTCAGGTCCCAAAAGTAGAATTTGTGCCTCCAGCTGGTTAAAAAACTAATTTTGCCTGCAGGGTGGAGCTAATGAGCAGAATTAGGCATTTGGTACTAAATCCTTGGGAGGATTTGTATTACCTGGACCTGAACTTCACACCTGGATTAAAAGAAAAATTCAGCACTCTCAGATGTATCCAACATACAAATCTTAAATAATAGATGTAATTAGACTGGATCATGATCACCTTTTGTTTCACTGATTTTGTCGATTTGTCAATATGCATTACATATCTCATTTCCCCTGTTTGTGCTTTATATGAGAAGATAGACATCCACAAATTGGTGTAAGTGACCCCTTTTCCCCATAGATCATTGTGACTGTTCCACTAGAAATACATACTATAGGGAAAGATCTTACCAGCCTGGGCAACCTCTGAAACTGGTCTCCCATAAACGTGTGCCATGTGTCCAAGGATGGAGAATATTGCAAAGCCAGCAAAGATGCTGGTACTGCAGTTTGTGATGCACACTATGATGGAGTCTTTATAGCAGTTGTTGTGAAATTTGTTATAGGAAGCCAGTGCTGTTAAACCTCCCCATGAAATCGACAGTGAGAAGAATATCTGAGTGGCTGCGTCCTTCCAAACCTACGCAAAGAAATGAAGAGTCAAATGAGTCAAAGCAAATCAGGGTAAAAGTGGCCTGTGGTGAAGCTGCACAGTAATGTAGAGCTGAAGTCTGAGCTCCGAGTCTCACCTCAGCCTCAGCAAGTTTGGTAAGGTTCGACTGTGAGCCAATGTAGTAATCGATGCCATCTCTGGCGCCCTCTAGTGTCACTCCACGAATCAGCAGGATTATCAGGACAGCGTATGGAAACGTGGCCGTGAAATACACCACCTGAACGCGCGCACACACACACACACACACACACACACACACACACACACACACACACACACACACAGATGTACGCACACGTGTAGATGCTTGGTAATGATCACCTTCCAACTATTCCATTAAAATCTTTGCACAGTAACAGTGATTTGTTTTAAGAGTTTGAACTCTCACTGTCTTCACATCCAGCTGTGAAGGCCGAGGAACAAGCTCGAACTTGACTGCTGAAGACTCTTTGATGGGGAAACACTCACTTTACCAGAGGACTTAATGCCTCTGAAGAGAGCTGCAGCGATCAGGATCCACCCGAGAAACAGGGAGAGGGCCAGGTGCCACACCACGGGCCCCGTCTCTCCTATACTGCTGGAGCGCTGAAGGGCCTCTTGGCTAAAGCACAAAGCACTCATAGTCACTTTAATGGGCACAACAAAACAAACAAAACAGGGAAACAGGGGACAACATCATGATATTTGTTTTAAAGCTCTTAAAACATAAAGGAAGGATAGTAAGGATGTGGTAGTGGCTAACTCAAAACTCTATTAAATAGTGGTTAACTGAGAATTCTTTTGCCCAGATATCTATTTAGTAAACACACACACACACACACACACACACACACACACACACACACATACACATGTCCAGAACTTACTCCCAGTACAGCTCACTGGGGCTCTTTAATGGTGAATTTAGGAACTCTTCTGAACAGATCTGATTTACACCAGCCATGACACTTCTGTTCACAGCTGTAAAACATTCATTGTAATTGGTCGTGTTGCAGTTTTCTGCCGAGACAAACAATTCATAATGTATTAAACAGACCGTATCATTTTATATTTGTCCAATGAAACAATAGAACTTGATAATCCATTATGTAGATGGTCATGTTTTTCCAGGTGTTCTTATCAATCAGAATATTCCAGGAATTTCTCCAGGAATGTAGTTTGCTCAAATTAGATTAGAAATGTCACAAATGACTCTGATCATCATGTTTCTGCTTCTGTTCATTATATATTTTTGCGTGCTGATTCCAAACATGTTTTCAGAATTTCTCTACATTCTAGATTTGCTCATGCTAGATTAAAAAGGGCACAAATTAAATTTAGGTGTGCACACAAAACAGATTAAAAATGTCAGACGCCTCGGATAGTCTGATGTGTATAGCATTTTAGTCATCGGCTGAAGACGAACTCGTCAAACCTCAAAACCGAAATATTAAATGCATATTGGCATTGCTATGACCGAGGACAGGCTACAATGCTCATTGTTTATAGATCTGGCATCTCAGATAGTTTTGTAAACTTGTTTTATATGGAATTTCAGTAAGAAGAAGATCTCCAACCTCTGGCAGTGGTGTTGCAGTCTGTGCTGGTGTATTCAGTCCATGGCAACGGGAACTGGAAGGATGCAAACAGGTAGTAGATGCTGTACGCGATGATGACGTTGTAGTAGACGGACACGAAAGTACTAACCAGCATCATGGTAATGCCCACACCTGCAACAGATACCCATAACAACCGAAAAAGCAACCAGACCTGTTAATGTTGGGATGCACTTTAACCTGCACTGGATTATACAAACCTACCTTTGTATTACTTAAAATAGCGAGGGCTATCTTAATTATGTAATATGTATATCCATCCATTATCCGAACCGCTGAATCCCGCTAGCCAGGGTCACGGAGGGGCTGGAGCCAATCCCAGCAACTCCAGGCGAAGGCAGGGTACACCAAGGGCAGAACGCCAGTCCACCGCATGGCCAACACACACTCACACCTACGGGCAACTTAGAGCGACCAATCGACCTAACACACATGTCTTTGGACCGTGGGAGGAAACTGGAGTACCCGGAGGAAACCCACACAGGCAGAACATGCAAACTCCACACAGAGCAGCCCAGACCGAGAATTGAACCCAGACCCCCTCGCTGTGCGGCAACAGTGCTAACCACCACACCACCATGCCGCCAATATGTATATCAAAATCATTAAAATACTTCATGCAATTTTTAAGGTTCAACGCAATTAGTCCTAGATTAATCCTCAGAAGTGTTTTCGTGTCACTTGTAGCTCTGTAGCACTTGTAGAACTTGTAGCTCTGTCCAGAAACATACTGATTGTCTGCAGATTCTGAGGTCTGCAGATTCAAACCTTGCAGTACTGGCACGGCCTTCCACACGTTAATGGGTCCTTGGCTGCAGAACTGGCCGAAGGAGCTCTCCAGGAAGAATAGCGGGAGACCCGCCACCGCCAGCATGATCACGTAGGGAATCAGGAAGGCTCCTTAGACCAGACAGTTACAGTTAGAAAGTGCAGTAGAGCTTGATGATTATTTTACAACTTTCAGATGACAATCCGTATGATATAGAATATAATACATATATGGACACACTGAGTAATGAATGCCACAGTGAAAGAGTAATTATTCACCTCCACCATGCTGGTATGTTAAATAAGGAAATCTCCAGACATTTCCTAGGCCAACCGCGTATCCAATCATAGACAGCAGGTACTCTCTCTTATTACTCCAGTTCCCCCGGTCTGCATTCTCATCTCCACCCCCAGGGTGGGAGTCGGAGTTCTTACCAGCACTATTTTCCTAAAGCAGTTAAATATTATTCAATATATAAACACATAAAAAGCACCTGAACACTAAGAAAAGTTGACTGGATTTAAAAAGCTTTAATTTGCAAATGAACAATGAAGAACACAAAGCAGCTCTTACACAAAACAACTCTTACCTCATCAGCTGCACTGGGGTTTCTGAGCACTAAATCTGTGATGTCGTTCAGCCCAAGGTGCCTCATGACTTGTGCTTTGTGTCCTTGGGCACACGAATGTGAGAGAAACCTGTGCTATTTTATAATACCCCCCCCCCCCCCCCCCACCCACCCACCTCAGAGAGTCATCCTGTATCGACAAAACTATTCACAGCAATCTAACAGGAAGATGCAGCTGTTTTGAAGATAAAGATATTAGAACAACTTTTAAGCTAAAATAAACAGGGGATTTTTTATTATACTGTTTGCACTTTACAGTGCAAATATAGTAAATATCCAGAGTTCAAATTTTCATCTTATCATGGCTGCCCTAATTTAAAGGGAATTTTTTGGACACTCCAGTTTTCTCCTCTAAATTTTTGTTTTTTAGTACATAAAGAGAGACAAATCAGTATGGTTTCTTATTACTTATCATATGATATTCACCATACTTCTCAAATACACCATTCACAATCTACAATGTTTCCGTTATTTAATTACTTCAATTATTAATACCTGTATTGAAAAAAATATATAATAGTTATGGGTGTGACCATTGAAATTTGATGTTGTTACCCTACTCATAGTGTACACACATGAACACAAACTGCCTGGTGACCAGATAATGTGAGACTGACATAATTAGTCATGAGTCATATGTGACGTGATACTGGGTTAGTAAAGTTATGATTAAAACAATTTGAGGGTGACAAGTGGTTCAGAGAAAAATAATATTCTCTTCTGCAAGACTCCGTGATCTTGTGTGCCACGCTGAGTCCATGGACTGGGAATAGATGTTAGGGAGACTTTAGCAAAAGAGACTACAATCTGGGTTTAGCTTCTCCGAGTTTGACTGCTGTTCATTACAATCACATTTATATATTCACCTCTCTTTAAACACCCCATTTATTAACACCACGTGTCAAGTTTTGTGCCCACTCATCCACACTACTGCTCTCCTTTCTCCTCAAAATGCTGCCGTGAGAATTCTGACACTCTCACACCCTCAGTGTGAGATAATTAGGGATAATTAGGTATGTTTGCTCAAGAGCTTTAAGATCTACCAACAGGAACACCCCTCTGACCAATGTCATTCATTTGGACTATGAATATCGATATTCCATATATATATATATATATATATATATATATATATATATGCTTGTAGATGCTAGTTTTCGGATGGGGTCAATATAAATCTGGAGGGGACATGTCCCCCCCGTCCCCAGTGCCATCTGCGCCCCTGCCTGCTACCTGTGTTGTTGATCTACCTGACTGATCTTACTATTATGCCCAGGTTAATAGCAGTGAATCCATTATGCACCAGGACCCTGTCGAAAAAATATAAAAAGAGTCAATGCATCGAACCTCTTACAAAACACATTTAGTTATTGTGGCTGGCAAAAGAATTTTAAGCCTCTATAACATTGTGGGATGATGCATGTCAAATTATGCACATGACGATGTGTAATTAAACAGCTCCTTCTGAATGCGACTTATGGCCTCAAACCACAAATGCCAACATGAAGTCAGAAATAACAGATGACCACGGCTGACCGCAGATATTTAGCTCCATCTCTAGGAGTAACGCAAGTGTAGGAAAACACTCAGGGCAAAAGTGAACAACGGCTCAGTCTCCAAGTTCACGGTTCTCTCCCACAGCTGATAAGACATTTCCCAATTTCACATTCTGCATACAATCAGTGAATATGTACTTATCTTTATATTCCTGTAGCTCACTTCCCTGTTATGTCAGAGTGGCTTCCATCCCATCTAGTTACAGTTTGATTTTTTGGAGGTAGTGTAGTAGAGCTTGATTAAAGTGTTGCTATCTTACAGAATCATATAGCAATCTATGCACAAACCTACCAATGAGAATTTTGAAAATAATTCTGAATTCACAGCAATGGCAGGTTATGTTTTCTATCAAGACAAAAATGAAACCATAGATTCAAAAGCTTAGGCTTGTCAATGGTGAAAACATTCATGGACTTCAAGCCAAAATAACTTATCCTTGCCTTGATTAGCTTTGATTAGTTTTTTTTTATATCTGTAATCATGTCAATATAGTCTACTTTTGGTAAAGCTTATGTAAAACTTGAGAAAACACAGATAGGGCTTTCGTACCTGTGTTTTTAGGTCTGTCCATCACTTTGCTTGTGCTTGCTTGCTTCTCCTTTTACAGAGGCCATAAATATCTACGGTGTGTAGGTGCTAACAGGTGGTAGTCAAACTGATTAAATATTTCATCATTTTTGTTCGTTATCTTCCACTGCAAAGATGCCATGTGTTTGCTCACGGCCTTTGACCTTCCAAAGAGTCGTTTCAGAGAAGAAGTGACTAAACAAGACATTTTTGGTTACTATGTATTACATTTATTAAATCAGGTTAAAGGTTAAAGGTCTCCAAACAGGTCAAACATCAGGACCGTAGTCTTCCTTAATATATTGCATGCAATACATTTCCTCTTAGAAAACTCAATGAATCTTTCAAGTTACTCATAGACAAGAAACAGTATGTTCATAGTTTATGAAATGCCATAGAGTACATTTTTCCCAGGTGTGACTGTAGGTTAGATTGTCCCTGGCCCACAAGCACAATAAATACTCACAGCATTTTTGTTCAACCACTATTCCTGAACTCACGCACGTTCAGGCAAAGTACACTTATAGGAAGCCAAGATCAACTGACAATCAAACATTAACTGTGACCAACTAACCACAGTGTTGAAAACAGCATTAGGTGGAGTTCAGTTGGACAAAAACATATAAAGACAAGGGGACGTAGTCGCACACACACACACACACACACACACACACACACACACACACACACACACACACTTGCAATAATAAACAAAATGTACAATTAAGTATTTAAGAGAAGAAACAGATAAATATACCTTGGTCTAACACGTTCAGTTCCCACTAGTCTAGTGTTATTTCTTTCAGTCTAGTGTTCCTGACCTTTCACTTCTCTCTATTGTTTCTCTTTTCCAATCACTTGCACACATGAAACACATGAACAAAACACAAATTACACCCCTTAGAATAGAACTATACATCAAGTCAAGCAGTTTCATATTCAAAAAATATTACTCATAAACAACAAATCAGAAAGGACTGCATAGACAAACAGAAGAGTACTGGACAGGGCTGCCCTCTGCTGGCCGATTTAAGACATTACAGGTCGATGCTTGAGGCAAGGCGCAGGCAGAGAGAAGAATCAGAAGGTATGTCCCTATGAGTGATCTCGTTGCCTTCCAAACGCAAAACCTTCAGCCTGGAGAAGTTCATCACATCCACCACACTGCAAAAACTGCCCAGGGTAAACTCTGTAACAAATCAAAGAAACCTGTCATGTCACCAGACCAATTCATATTACTTTACTAAAATAATTACATATGTTATAATTCACCAGCAGGAATGGTGGTACTTAGCCCACAGGCAAGATCATTCAAGATCTGGAATTATATATTCCATTCCAGAGTGGAATATATTATATATTCCATTCCAGAGTGGAATATATAATTTATACACAAGAATATAATTTTGATTATTATAATTACAGAATGTTAAAGCAAGCTGGCAAAAAAAGACTTGAACTCCCTTAACTGAAATGAGCTTCAGTGTAAAACAACAGAGAGGGCAGTGCAAGCATTCTTCTTTCTGACCAAATACATCTGGGACACGAAAATAAAAACAATGGCGGAGCTTGTCAATGTTACAGAGCTCTTCCAGTGGAGTCTGGAAAAGTAGGGCAGTCCAGAGCTCAGTGGAGATCTTTGCTCCCAAATATCCTGCACAGGCATTTATTTATGAAACAGTGCAAGGGCCCCGAGACAACAGAATCTTTTAACACTAACTATGCTCAAGAGAATTAGAGGGCTGATCTGAAGAACCCAGCTGCTCTTCATAAAAAAAGCCTACGCTTACTCTATAGAAGCAAGTTGACTGCAGCTGTACCTTTGATTTGATTGGCCTGTAGGTAGAGGTGCTCCAGACTGGAGCCGACCTGCGGGATTCGTTCCAGCTTGTTGAACGAGAGATCCAGCTCTACCAGTCCACTCACGTTGAAGGTGCTGGGTGGGATGCCCTTATTCGTGAGCTCGTTGTGGGACAAACGCACGTACTGCAGGTTGGTGAAGTGGTGGAGGAAGGTTCCCGGCACGGCATCGATTGCATTGAAGCCCAGGTACAGCTGGTGCAGCATATCAGGCAGGCTGTCCGGGACCTTCTTCAGTCGGTTGTTGCTGACATCGAGCAGCGTGAGGGACCTGAGGCCCTTAAATGCACCGCCTAGATCCTGGATGTCGTTGTTATTGAGCAGCAGGACGGTCAGGTTCTCCATGCCCTCGAAGGCATTGGCCGCCACCGTGCTGATGTTATTGCGGTTGAGGCGGAGGTCCCGCAGGCTGCGGGGCAGGCTGGCAGGCACGCTCCTCAGGTTGTTCCCACTCAGGTAGAGGCGGTCCAGGTGTGCCAGGCTGCCGAAGGCCTTCTTGCCCACTGTGCTGATGTTATTCTCCTGCAGCATGACCCAAACGATGTTGGTGGCATTGCCGAAGGCATCGTCTGGCACCGTGGTGATCTGGTTGTGCTGCAGGTAGACGTACTTCATGCGAGACGGGACATATGGCATCTGCTTCATGCCCCGGTTGTCGCAGTACATGGCAATAGGGAAGGTGGGCGGGCAGTCACATTCTGCTGGACAGTCTCCGCCGGCGGTGTCAGCACGCAAGGCTGCCATGGGATGCAGGGTGTAGATCCAGAAGAAAGGGTCTCGGTCCTGGGCCAGCGTGAGGTGCACAAGGCCCGCGGTCAGCAGGACAGCCGTGAGGCGCATGGTCGTCAGAGCAGGAGGTTCTGGAGCTGCAGTAGAAAAATCGCATTCATGCTCATCAACTCGACTTGTGCCATAAGAATGCAGGCAAACAAACAAACAAAAATTGTACAGACAAAATGTGAAAAAAGGAGGCAAATGTAGAAAAATGTGAATGAAATGCGTATTGGAATATTTACATTTTGTAAAGTTAATACATAATGCAGTATATGTATTGATAGTAAAATTCAGTACTGTTAAATTCAGCTTGTTTGTTGACATGCATACTAATAAAAAAAGACAGTACTATCAACCCTGCTGTTATTTTCATAAAAATCCAGATGAAAAAATATTCTCTTGATTAAAGGAACATGGCCATCACTGCAAAATATCTAACTTACCACTTTAAATTCAAGTTGAGCTATATGGGAAAAACATGTACACTGCATACTACGTTGAGCAGAGTGAATACACTCCTGAAAAGCACTATGTTTGTGGAAGGAAATGTTCAGTATGTATATACTGATGCAGAAAAAAGAGGATTAAAGCAGAAAAAAGAAAGAGTGCAGATTGAAGCAACACACCTACCTGATTAGGTTAAGAGGCACTCCCTCCTTTTTGTCCTGTTTCACTGTGAGCCTCGCTAGCACTGTGAAGATTGACTTTGCCAAACACTTTCTAAGTCACCCCCCCCCCCCTCCAAACCACCCACCCCCTCCGCTCCACCCCACCCCCCCCAACCCCATCCAATAACTGCTCTTTTCTCTCTCTCCATCCTCACTGCCCTCTTCACTAGGGCTGTAGCTGTGGATACTTGTTCACCGCCGAGGAACCGCGTTCAACACATCTGCTCCTTTACGCTTCACGTTGTTCTTGTTACGGCAAGATTTGACCTCGCCGTGTGACTGACCTGCTCTCGTTAACTACCCATCAAAGGTCGTTTCCCTGTGTCGGCCTCTTTTTTGTCTCCTCTGGGGTGAGGGCTTTGGACTATTGAAAACAGGGGGAACCCAACAGCTGGCCTGGACTTGAAAAGAAGCGCCCATGAACTTTAAAATCCCAGAATTTCTAGTGCTGCTTATAGTGTTTATTGAGGTTCTTTGGAGTTCAGCTGAACTTTAATGAATGTTGTATATGGTAAATATGCTACCTTACTGCCTCAATGCGATATGCAGAAAAAACATCACTTCTGTAGAGCAACGGCTACAGAAGGACAGTTAAAGGACAGCTGCAAAACCTTCCATAATATCGTGCAAAAACCTTCATGTCCCAGTTAAAGTCCAAAGCCAAGGAGACTGACCAGCCCTGAGGGCAGAGCTTAAGTGCAATTCCACAGAACAGCGTCTGCTGTAAATTGACTTTCCACTCCATGAATGGAACCAGGATGCAGCAGCCGCCGTGTTTGACTAGAGGGCGGGGGTCACTGCGTACGGTGAAACACTCTCGTGTTCTCCTTCAACCCACCATCGGTAGAGTGTTCAAGTGAGCATGAAAACATCACTGAAGCTGTTCATTCCACAGTCTTTCCATGAGACTCCGAGCCTGGGGCTCCTTGATGTGCATGTCCTGTCTCCTCATGGAATGCCTGGACCCTCCCTTCCCAGAGAGGCCTCACTAATGCCTGCCCGGAGCAGACAGATGTTTTTAGATAAGCAAACGCTTGGAGTTAGCACTGGAGACAAGGGACCTGGGCTATAGATTACTTCCAGACAGAGGCCTGGGGCCCGGGCTCTGGTGGCGCTGGGTTTCTGGAGCTTTCTCCAGGAGTGTAGCAGGAGTGCGTACCCTCAATCTCTTTGTACTCTAAAACACATTATCCAGTGAACCCTGTTTTCACTGGTTTGGCAGGCTACAATTACAACTCCCCTTATTAGAGACACAACCTTGGGCTTATCTTCATGGATCATTTTATTTGGTACACCAAATTTACAGGTGTATAAAATTATAGGTGTATAAAAAGCATTAGCCACACTCTAGCTCAGTCCTTGGTCTGCTGCTGAGGTCACCAAGGTAGAAGTGACACTGAAGGCGATATTACTGTATCACAGCAGTGTTTTTGTTTCCTGATAAGTCCTATACCGACTACACGTCACCTAACTCCCTTGTGGTGGGGCAGACAGTGAACTCAGTCCTGTCCCATATGGTGTGAGCTAAGACCAACATCAGGAAGCGATTCACATTCCTGGTGTCCCTGCCCTCATGTGTTAATGAGCTGGAACCCTTTGAACGGGAACTAGGTTGGGGATGTGGCATGTGTAGCACTATTGCATAAAAATGTTGAAAGCAAGCAATAAATAAGTCAACACTGTCATCTGCACATTTAAAGTCGTCATTCACTCATATACACTCAAGCTAGTTCTATGACTGAACACGTGCTGAACACGTAACTACAAGCCAGCTAAAATGTGTGCAGTATGTTCACTGATTGCTCGAGGCTGCTTTCAGACAAGAAGGTTAAAATCGCAGCACATGACTTTAGACTGGCAAACTTACGTTTGTAGTTTAATTCAAGGAGCTCATTCAGTATACACAACAACCCTTTTGAATAAGGTCACCAAGACAAACAAACAAACAATAGGTTTAACATACTGAAATATATTATGATTATGACTCTAGGGTTAGAGTTAAGGTTAGGGTTTGTATACTATTGTATGCTATTGGCCAGGGCAAATTCTTTGGTTAGTATGCATTTTTTCAACAATTTTCTGCTTTATCATTTGCAAAAGTCTGGTTTCCCATAAAATTATCAGAAGTAGTAATTTTGTTGCATTAACAATAGACTCAGACAGGGATAAACTATGAAGGAAATGAGAAAATGCAATTTACACAATTTACGTAACTGAAAATCCCAGCAGTGCCGCAAGGGTGGAAATAATATCGCTTTTGTCCTACTAAAATGGAAAGCAAAACGTGAACGTGCCAGTGTAATTAACTGGAAATTTTCAGGCTGACCAATGATCTTGCGCAAAGCTGTACGCGTCTGCCACTGCTCCGACCGGCCCGGCGAGAGTGATGCATCACTCATCACTCAAAAGCACTGACCCAAATCTTCGGAAACATGCTTTGTTGACACGTTCATCACAAGTCATAAGAGACACACTGCTTTTTCTTCCTTTGTGACACGTGGGATGTTTCTGTGCCTATCTCACGTTTTCCCATGCTAACGTCAGACAGGAGTGTCTCATTTGGAACGAATAGTTTCCTTGTTTGACAATATAGTCGTTTAATTGTCATAAATTCACAGGGGACTGAGGGAAGCCGAGGCTGTTGTTGTCTGTTGTTGGTGGTATTTGTGCTTTGTGAGGTTGGTAGGAAGCTTAAACACACTGTGATGAAGGCTGTCACCATACCTGGGGCTTGAACCCAGGTCTGAGGGGAGATATGAACACTGACCCTAGTATTAATGAGTGGGCTGGGATCTACGTGTAGACTCTAATGGTTGGGCATAGGTCATTTCCTTCTTCCAGAAATCTGGGAGTTTTTCTGTTCCAAGGATCTTCTAGACTGAGATGGATGACATCATGACTATGATCTTTAGCCACTCCTCCAGCTTAGGGCTCACAGCCCCGTCACCACTGGGAAGACCTTCGTGTTAACTTTCTACATTTTCTTAGTCCCTGGTATTTTTTCAACTTCTCAAATTCCTCCCTTCGGATGTTAACATCTCTCGGGACTACCGTGTCTGTTATGACTGCTGTGTCCTGCGTCATGTCCACTATTGCAATGTCTGGACTTGTGTGGACCTGCAGCTCCCAAAAGGATCTTAATGTTATTCTTCACCTTTCTGCACATATTCGTGTATATGCTCTCTGAACATATTCCTGATCACTGCTATTTGGGTCTTGATATTTACTTTCCCTACCAGCATCTTGCATCACTGGCTCCTTTCTAAAGCCTGTGTCTTGGATCTTCTTTGGCGTGACACAACCATCTGACCTAGCACCTAGTGCTTCATCTTGTGCTGACATGGTTAGTGTTACTCTGTCTTCACTCCTGCCTTTGCCCTTGACATTGGGAGGATTTTCATGTGCCAGCCAGTTCATCTGGGGGCCACTGGGGGCGATCTTTGTATTCATTGATATTTCGTGTCTCACAGTGTATAGTGGATGTTATTATATTCCAGGCTCTGTTCACCTCCTCCTGGCAACCTTTGGTTGTTGGGTCTTGGATGAAGTGCCCAATGTGCAATGAGAAGTTTCCAGTTCTTCTCTCATACGGCGTATTGTTAGTGTATATGTCGTTATCAGTCCCTTTCTGAGCAGTTGTCAAGTATCTGCACACATGCTTATTCTGACTGGTGGCTAGACTTCCTGACAGGAGTTTCCATGTTGTGAACAGGCAGGTTATTGGTCTGTGGTTGGATGGGGTTTGTCCCTTGTTGGTCCTTCAGTGGCCAGTATTGTCCTGCCTTGTTTGTCCAGATTGGAGTTTATATTTAGCAGCTGTCTAATTTGTTCAGTTAGTCAGTCATGTTAGTCAGCTATTAGTTTCTTTAGCCAGCAGGTATGGATCATGTCAGACCAGTGCCTGCCTAGTTCTTAATATTTCTGACCCACTTTTGGACATCTGCTATCTGCTGTTGTAATGCTTAAAAGTTCCTGCTGTGTTTTTCTAATTATTTTTTTATTATTACAAAGCATGTCCCAAAGCTCTAATATTTTTCGCTGTTTTTGTTACATTGTAGAGACATTTGGATTTGATTCCACAAAGGGATCAAGTAAACAGACAGTATACACACACACACATACACAGAGAGAGAGAGAGAGAGAGAGAGAGAGAGAGAGAGAGAGAGAGAGAGAGAGAGAGAGAGAGAATAGCAATGTGTCATCACAAAATGCCCTAGAAAGATCATAAACAGCAAAAAGAAAAACATCTCTCCCACTTTAATTAAGAGTTTGATTGGCTAAAAACTGTACATAGTAATTATTATGCTTATTATGCTTAACCAAATGTTGACACTCCATTGTTCATTCTTCTTACACATCTTCAGAAGTTGTGTATGACTTATGAAGTGATGGAAAGGGCTTGGGTAGGCTAGAGATTTGAAGCTCCTCAGAGCTGTATTTAACCAAAGCCAAGTTCCCCTTGACTATGCAATCAAACATATGCAGTTACTCCCAGGCTGGGTATACATTTCCTACATGGATGGGAACAATTATAGTCTCTTCAAAGGCATCGCCTCCTTTCCCCAAAACATAAAGAAAAGCAAATAAAAGATTACAAGCACATGAGTCACAAAATGGGGAAACTCCTTTGTAATACAGTTGATGATCAAATATATGCACAAAATACATAAACTTTAATAAGAAGTGTGAACCCTGTGGCGCCCTCTAGTGATGACACAGAATTGATCAAATCTGCAACCAGCCCCTGACTCATTGTTTCTCTATGAACTGTCTGCACTGCACTGGAAGGGTCAACTGAACTAAAAAAAATAAGTGACAAGCCCCCATGAAGGCCCCGTGCCTTTCTTCACTTATGGAGATACATAGAGGTAATAAAGCTTTAAAACATAATGTTTTGCGGTTTGAGTGCAGTTTCAAACTGACATTTATTGTAGATGTGAGATCTTAATGAGTGTTTTTCTGTCAAAACGTCCACCACATATTCACAATCCATCCTACTTGTTAGTAACTGTTGCCACATTTGTCCTTGTATGACTTATCAGTGCTGTGTTGAGTAGGTGAACTAGAGAAAGAGAGCAAGAGATGACTCAGCTCCCACGTCTACAGAGCGCCGGGTAACACCTACCGCACCTGTCTGCTCTGCCACTGCGGCTTTGCCATGCTCACCCACAGCAGAGGTGCGACCGCAACCCCCTCCCCAGCCTTCCACGGATCTCTGTCACAGGCCAGACAAGAGGAAAACGAAACACCCAACCAGCTAGTAGGCACCCAACAAACAGGAAAACCTGCATTGCTGCACTTATGCATGATGCAAACCACGTGCGCACGCACGCACGCACGTGCGCACACACACACAGTGCAGTGGATGTTTGTTGCTTGCATATGTGTGTACATTAAAAAAATTCACACGGCAATGGTAATGGTTACATGCAGGAGATTCCACTGCTACAGAGGTGAAGTAATGGGGCGTTGGGGGAGGAGCAGAGAGAGTCAGCAACACGGCAACAGGGAGAGGAATGTGTCTGCCAGGCTGCACCGTTCAGGAGCAGCTGTCAAAGATAATCTTATTGCTCATGTTATGTACAGACTTTCCCCTTAAGATACAGGAATGCAAGGAACCAAAAAATAAATGTCATGGTCCTGTGGTAGGGAACTGGTCTTGTGACCGGAGGGTCGTGGGTTCGATTCCCAGACCTGAGGCCATGACTGAGGTGCCCTTGAGCAAGGCACCTAACCTCAACTGCTCCCCGGGCGCCGGGCTAGGGCTGCCCACAGCTCTGGGCATGTGTGCACCACAGCCCCCTAGTAATCACTAGTGTGTGTGTTCTAACTGCATTGATGGGTAAAAAGCAGAGGACAAATTTCAATTGCAGTGAAAAATCACAATTCACAAAAATTTAGCACATTTAAATTTTAAAAGAGGAAAATGTTTTGTTTTTTTTCTTGGACCTCACTGGAAATTCAAAATTTCCACACACAAACACACACAGAGATAATGATCATTTATTATTTTAAATAGATATGAATACTGATGGTTAAACATACATGTATGACAAAAGACTATGTTTTCATGGATGAGGTTTTGCCTCCTAGGTGTACTCTGTACTCTAGGTGTACTCTATACTCTGTACTCTAGGTGTATTCTATACTCTGTACTCTAGGTGTACTCTGTACTCTAAGTGTACTCTATACTCTGTACTCTAGGTGTACTCTATACTCTGTACTCTAGGTGTACTCTGTACTCTAGGTGTATTCTATACTCTGTACTCTAGGTGTACTCTGTACTCTAGGTGTACTCTATACTCTGTACTCTAGGTGTAATCTATACTCTGTACTCTAGGTGTACTCTGTACTCTAGGTGTATTCTATACTCTGTACTCTAGGTGTACTCTGTACTCTAGGTGTACTCTATACTCTGTACTCTAGGTGTACTCTGTAATCTAGGTGTACTCTATACTCTAGGTGTACTCTGTACTCTAGGTGTATTCTATACTCTGTACTCTAGGTGTACTCTGTACTCTAGGTGTACTCTATACTCTGTACTCTAGGTGTACTCTGTACTCTAGGTGTACTATAGGTGTACTCTGTATTCTAGGTGTACTCTGTAGGCATCTGGGTTTAAAGCACTGCATGGTTCCCTCATTTCCTTCAGCTTTCATGGAAAAGAAATCAGGCTCCCAGTGAAAGACTACTGTGTTTATGGCGGCAGTGGTATGTGTTACCTTTACACCAAGCTGCTTTGGAGAAAAACACATTTTCAGATTTAAGTCAATATTTTCTAGAAATTCTGGTTAAAGGGTTCTAATTTCATAAAATGCACCTGGGTGTAGAGGTGAAACACCCAGCCTGCTTTATTATAATATAATTATCATGAATCGATATTAAGGTTCAATATTGTGATCTGGTTAAAATCAGTGTCACCTTTATCTTGTAATGCATTAGAATGTGTTATTAAGACGTTCAGTCCAAGCAAAGTATTCAGTCCAAGCAAAGTACACTATGTATTAGACAGATGTGGTTGCAGGAAACAGTGCAGTACATTATTTAGCTGAGCAATAGATGACCGAGTCCTCATTCTCACACTTATGGACCAAAACACCATGTTGATAAGTTCCTATTTTTATACTGCATAATGATTTCAAGGCTATTGATTTCTGGATGATTTATAATGATTTATTATTCATCTGTGGCATTAGACAACCTGTTTAGCAGTCTCACTCAAGAGTTCTGTGTTCTTACTTAAACAATGTCAAAATAAGAGAAGGGGTCTGAATTGAAGCTGTGGACTTTGAAACCGTATCCTGCATTTAGTACTCAGTCAGGAATTTGGCACAATATTTTCGGTTTAAGAAAGCAGTGCCATTTAGCAGGTGAAGCAGCTCTGTCAAATATTTTTATACTTTGAACATAATATTTGTACATTTGATATAAGCATGTAGTCTAAGAAATGTACATATCTTACTCTACAATGATGACCTAACACTGAAAAGGTTTATGTAAGCTTTAGTCCCATTTAATCTAACTGAACTGGCCACTTAAACTTTCTGCAGTTCTGGATAAATCCAAATCTTGTGCATAGATCTGCATTCAAATGTGAATCTATTTATATCAGGAGATCCAGACAAATAAACCAACTCTGTTATTGTTTTGTTTCACTTGTCTAGTAGGGGGCGCTATGACTGCTCTGCACTTTCACAGCCCTGAAACACGTCGTCATCCTCACGCCTTTCAAAGAGGGTTTGCACAGCTGAAGTGCACGCCCGCACTCCCGCACGCACACGTGTGCAGGGTCTCTTTGGCTCCCCAGGACCCCACCAGCTGTTGCACTGCAGCACAGCATGGTCCTGAGCAAGCCTGCCACGTGAGGGTGCGCGAGTGGTGAGGGTACGCGAGTGGTTGTACTGAGGAAGTCATACTTTATAGTCGTACGAACTAAGTGTAGTTCAAAGATAAACATCACACACACTGTATAAATCTTTCAATAGCATCTCCATGCTGTGCTCTATGTATCACTGTATGCTCACTCTACACAACAGACTTTCATTTTGTTCTGATGCTTTGGTCTAAGATCCACATAATGTTCATTTCAGATGTTTCAGTCAGATTGTTCCGCCACTGAGCCGTCGCATTACACAGACTGCCCAGACAGGCCGGGAGGTGGAAAAAAGGAAAAAGACAGAAAAGTTGCGGGACGAGAGTCATGCGGGACCACGGGGCCTCGGCCATGAAAGAGTGCGGAATGCTGCATTGGCTGGTGTACATCCGCAGGTTGCCCGCACATACGGCGTGCATCAGCTCGCTGTGGAAATAAGCATTCAGGCAGACCTACTGCGTTGGGAGGCCCTCTGCAAAACACACAGCGCCGGCCAGCCGAGAAAAGAGAGGTATGCGCTCGATACGTGTGAATGAAATTGTCATCTGCATTTTGTGATCAGGCTGTTTCTGATAGGAGGTGGAAAAGATGAAACAATGTTAGCAGAAAATCGGAGACGGTTTTCCTTTTCCAGATGTTTAGGGACAGCATAGAAGAATCTACCTATGAAGTATAAATTGACATATTGAAAAGAAAGAATAAATAGAATAAATAGCATTGTTTAATAATTCTTGGTCAAGTAAGAACAAAGGAAAATGATTTCTATCATACCTGAACAAATGCCAATCTTCTGAGAGATCCACGTGACGACCTCACTACTGGCGGTCAGATGACACGTTTGGAAGCTGTCATTTATCACAACTAAAGTTCCTGTGATTTATATGTTCCTGTGATTCATCCTGCACGTCCTCTAATATTAAATTGCATGAGAAGCACAGCATGTAATTTCTGCCTGTTTCTGTTTAATGTAGACGAGCTAACCAATGGACACGAGGACGTTACTTCTAATACTGTGTGTGTGTGGGCCGACGTGGACCACAACCTCAGACTTGGATTATGGAGGCGTGCCACTGTGGATCGACCGCTTCCTGGGGGAGCCCAGTGTGTTCACTCTGAGAGGGCGCATGGACACAGGTTGGTTCAGGGCGGTGAACCCTCAGAGCTGCCCTCTAGAGTGTGATTGTCCGATCCAGTGGCCCACTGCATTGTACTGTGACCACAGGGGTCTGGGCAGGCTTCCTGAACACCTTCCACCCAGGACTGAGTACCTCTTCCTCCAAGGTAACATGGTCAGTGGCTTCAGTTCTGGAGCCTTCAGCAATGCTACCAGCTTACGCTGGCTGTTCCTGGACCACAACCAGCTTCTCAGTGAGAAGCTCGAAGGGGCCCCGCTGTCTGGTTTGACACGATTAGTGAACCTTTTCATTAACCACAACAACCTGACGAAGGTGCCGGCGGGACTGCCTGGTACGCTCAGGCAGCTGAGACTGGCATACAATCACATCGAGGAAATTTCCCATGGAACATTGCAGAATCTAACGAATCTGGAATTGCTTCTGTTGCAAGGCAATCAGCTGAAGACTCTTGGACAGGATGATTTCAAAGGTATGTGACATTTATCACAGTGGTGTTTCTGCACAAACAGTGTTGATGTACTTACTTCTTCCTTCTTATGACTGAGGTCAAACAAAAACAAAAAACTTCCTCTGTAACAGATTAAATACATCTCTTTAAATAATTGAATTTTTTGCTGTAAAAAAACATTATTCTTTTTCAAAATCCATGTGGACTTCAGACATTTCCTCCAACACAAAAAACATGAGAAAAGAGTGAAATAGTGACCACAACCACAGCACTTATAATTGTAAAGACAGAAGCATTTTTCTGATGCATCTGTCTCTTGTGTTTATCACCAGGCCTTTCCATGCTTAACCTGATGGACCTCAGCCACAACCGCCTGGACACTTTCCCAAAGCATCTTCCTCCATCTGTCCAGCAGCTGTACCTCTCCAGCAACGTCCTGACAGGCATGTCATCGGACAGCCTGCAGGGCTTCACCGGGCTCCGTTATTTACGTCTCAGCCGCAATCGTCTGAAGAGCGAGGATCTGAGCCCCGGCACCTTCAACGTCAGCTCTTTAGTGGAGGTGGACCTCTCCTACAACCAGCTCACTCAAATTCCAGTTGTTCCCATTACTCTGCAGTACCTTTACCTGGAGGTCAACAACATCAGAGGTGAGAGAGTAAAATACTGTCTATATCTAAAATATTAGGGCTTATTTCATAACAGAGGTTGCCTGTGTCGTCTTGGACTGACATCACGTTGTGTGTTGGCAGCTCTAAGCCGGTGCATGGCAGCACAGTTTCATAATACATTTAGAGCACTTGTAAAGCTTCCAGATGATTCATGGAATAAATGGGGTATAGACACTCAAATCTGGCACACACAGTAGCAGAGCGTAGAGGACTTGTGAGGATCAGGGAGTTGGCCACAACCAATCAGTGACCACCTGCTATGAGCGGCAGATACCACATCTGGGTTCATCTTACTGGCTCAACTGCCCCCTCTTGTGCAAATTTCTGAAATGACCAGAAATAAAGTGGAAAAACAATCTCTTAGCACAGTGGTTTGAAAGGATTCTGCAGTGACACAGTCTAGAGGTCTATGAAGTTGGTGTGGCAGTCCAACAGCAAATTAGCTGCTTAAGGATTAATTTAAACGTACACTTTACAAGGCCATCATTCTTCTGCAGAATCACCTCTGAGGTCATAGCTGTAAACTAGCCGAAATTCATGCATCCTAGAGGCTTTGTGCTGTCTGACGACTGAGATCTATCATGATGTTTGCCTGTTGGACGGCTGCATTCGAGAGGAAAACCATGCCGTCAGACCCATGAACTCATCCTTGGCTCAGGAGCATAAACACTCGGACACGAATGGTCAATGAGAAAAATCATGGAAAATGTGACACGATTGGACGGAAAAGAAAAGTGTTTGTCGCGACTACAAGAGACAAGCAATCCTGAGAGAGACATGAGGCGGACAGGGAGGGAAAGTGCATTAGCTGATGAAGTGGGAGGGATTGGAGAGGGGGAGAGGGGGAGAGGGGGAGGGGGGAGTGCATCTGGAAACATCTGTGAACACTCCAGGAGGATTCCAGCAGTCCAAAAGCACTCTCTGTTCCCGCCCCCCTCCCGTTCTTCATGGGAGCATTCTGCCCGCACTCATGAGCAGCACAGACCTTCTGCAGGAGAATTCCTCGGCCGACGGCGATTCTAATTCCTCCAGTCTTGAATGGTCAAACAGATCCTTTCTGTTTTAATTGCGGTTTACAGGTTTACTCAAATCATCAGTATTTCTGACAAAACAGACTTGTTATGAAAAAAAGCCATCATGAGCCAACATTTACCTCAGGTTGGAATGAACAGCATTTTTTTGTAAGACGCTGTTTGGTAGAAGCTCAGAGGCTGGCCTCCTAAAATCAGACAGACGAAAGAAGGAGACATGAATAGAGAACATTCTGGCCTGCCACTTCAAAAGGAAGAATGTTTTGATCCACATATCTCTGCTGGCAGGAGGAAAGAATGTGTGCCTATTTTCCTATTTTCTGAGCTCTGCAACAGACATGACACCAAATACGTGCGTCAACAGTAAGTCCAAACATGGACAGACAGGGCCGTCACACACACCCATTCTGCGTCTGACTCTCAGTTAGCACGCGTCCTCTTGCAGAGTCCAAAACCGCTCGGGCTCAACAGTTCCAGGCTGACACAGAGCACAGAGAGTCCAGCTTGGCTGGAACATGGCTCTTTCCTCTCCCAGTGGCATAACAGCATGAGCGGTACGGCCTGTACACATGCAAGCGATTTCACTCAGACTTCCTGTATGGAGAACCAACTTCTGCCCAGTTCTAAATGCATCTAAGAAAATGCCTGGTGCCTGAGCCGTGGTTAATAACACTGTTAATGTCACAATAACAGCACAAACCATTTTCATACATATCATATAACTTTGAATTCCAGTATTGGAGACCCAGTGCAATGCATAGCCATGCATGCTACACATGAAACAAATCACCGTGCATTTTCTGTTATTTTCACGAGCTGATTCGGTTGGTACCATATGTACACTGTTAAAGCACATGACGCCAGGATTTTCAGTGAGACGCTGCAGCAGACATGATAGAAAAGGTTCCACATTGTGTCGAGGTTTGTTTTATCATTTGTTTTATCATTGTTATTGTTTCTTGCAGAATTTAACGTGAGCAGCCTCTGCAGGACGATTGGTCCATTGACATATTCTCGTATGAAGATACTACGCCTGGAGGGAAATAAGATGGAATATCATCAGCTGCCTCCTGATTGGGTGTACTGCCTCAGGGTTATTCACAATCTTTACATCTGACCTTCTCCAACAAGCCCCACCTTTACCTCATGTTAAATTCATTTAGCCTCTTCAGTAACCCAAACACGCTTACAGACAATGAGGAAAGAACAGAGACAGAGCAACTAGAGTAACTAGAGTAGATGAACTAAAGAGAAGGGAACAGATTAGGCAGGGAGCTGGTTGTATGAAAAAGAGCAAAATTATGAGTTATGAGGTTGTTTTACATGCAGGAAGGGATTGGTTTAATCTTGATGGTGGGGGGGGGGGGGGGGCAGAGAGATTAGAGGGAGAGATATTGTTAAGAGCCTTGAACATGATGACAGAAATTTTGAAATAAATGCAGCTAACAGCGACAATTTTATCAGCAGCAATACAACGTTCTTCAGCTACTTAAAGGTCCCTAAAATTCCAGATGCACAACATGTACTGGATACTTTAATCAGTGTGAAATGAGGATGGTGAGAGAGCAGACCAGTGTTACCTGCGGGGCAGAGAGATGGCCTGGCTGAACCTGCCGGGAATATGGACAGAATCCTCAGGTCACATATTCAAAAATGCTTGAAAGATATCATTCAAAGGTGCTTTAAATGATTAAGTGGGGGAAGCTATTGAATATGGTTTGTAAGCTATATTGTTTTGCTTTTACTTATCGAGTGAAATACGATGGTAGGCATTGTGCTTTCTGTGACCGTTTCTCTGTAGCAGCTTTAAATCTGTAAATGTAGTCAGATTCCACACACAACTATGTTAGAGTTCTTAATCATTAAGTTTTAGAATGTTTACTCAGTAGAAAGAAAGACGGTCCTATGTATTTAAGCAGAATAAATCTCATGCAAAAAAAGGCATGTAAACAAAGGCACTTTTGTAAGTTGCTCTGGATAAGAGCGTCTGCTAAATGCCATAAATGTAAATGTAAAATGTTTTGCTTATAAAAGGAGGAGTGATACCACAGTTTGTTCCTCTGAGAAAGATCTGACGAATAATTTCTAAAATAGATCTGAAATTACACTCACAAATCCAGCTCTCAAAAAAAAGAAATTACTTTACAGTTTCTTTCTTAGGGTGGGCTGTTTAGAAATAAATGCATAAATAAAACCCAAAAACAACATAAAAAACCACAAAAAAGTTCTAAAATGGTATGGCTGGAGGATTAAAAATGTAATAAGCAACAGGCCTGGATGTATAAGTATGAAGGAACTTAGGGAACTGGTTGCCATTCCAGTCCAATGTCTTTATTAGTAAAAAGTAATCTTCTCCTCATCCCCTAAGAAAACCTCTGATAGATTATACATGCTATAACATTCCATCGCAATGACACAAACCTTTTAACTGATTGGCTCTTGGTTAACACCATGGAAACACTGTTGTCATCTCTGAATTACATTTCCAGAACCACAAGAGAAAGTGCAGGTCCTTCGATTTAAATTCACCACCACAAAAAAATCCCAAAAGCAGCAGGAATCATTGCTCTCTCCACCAGCCCCCAACAGTGAACGAACATGAAAAGTTATCGTTGGTAGGTGATTTGAGGCAGACTGATACCTATGGACTACCAGCTCTGTTTAATTAGGTTTTATTTAAAGTTGCAGTCTTCTGTTGAATTTGAATAGATTTTATTAGCTCACGGTGTTCCTTATGTTGTAGAGTAAAATGATCATGAAATTCTTTTGGATCTATGAAACCTGCTACTAGAATTACCCTGACAGTAAGGGATAATCTGTCCCCAGGCCACAGCAGTGCAGACATGACAACACAGTAGGTGCCTCTTGCATGTGAGAAACGGAAAGGATCACACATTTTCCTGAGATCACTGACTTCCTCTTCCTGCCAGTTTATAAATGCCCGGAGCAGAAAGAAGTCCATGGATGGTTTGAATTTAATTTCTGAGTACAGAATTATTTTGACTCCCCCAACCTCACCCAAACTGAATCCAAGAGCACCCAGCAGGTCAGAGAGCACAGAGTCATCTGGCGAGATGAACAAGCTCAAAAACTTCTAGAAGGAAACTCATTCTTTCCGGCCCGTGTCTTATGCCCGGTTCACACTACACGATTTTAGGCTGGTTTTTCAGTCGCCGACTGATCGGCGACAGAAACTGTGGTCGGAGGCAAATCGGCGATCACTCGTCGCTCGCTCAGTCGTGTAGTGTGAACTGCTGAAAGACGCTCGCTGAGCAGTCGCCGACTGGTCGCCGACTCGTCGCAGACGATATCTAGCATGTTTAATATCTAGCCCAGTCGGCGACTGAGAGTCGGCAGCAGCGTCTAGCTACAGCCAATGGGAACAGCGTCTAGCTACAGCCAATGGGAACAGCGTCTAGCTACAGCCAATGGGAACAGCGTCTAGCTACAGTCAATGGGAACGCGGAGAGAGAACCGCGGCACCGCTGAAGATATCTCTGAAGAATGTAAAAAACTTTCAAGAATACTTTCAAAACAGTAACCCAGCAAACACACAAAATCCTCACCTTTCTTACAACTTTACTACAACACTGTGTTTAAGTTATTGTGACAGCACTGGAGAAATAGTGCGATTGATTATATTTATGTTCACTTGGGACTATGGAGTGTTTAAACGGTAAAAAAAATAATAATAACGAAAATGTGGAGTACATGTACATTGTTTTTTTTTTCTTCTACGTGGTGTTGCTGGTTCTCGCGAGAGTTTCGTTTTCGTGTTCTCGTGTTTTTGGACGGCAGCCAGATGAGTCGATTCCCCAGTCACGACTTTTCAGTCGTCAGGTTTTTGTGCCGTCCGCACTACATGACTGGTCGTGCTGTAATCGCGAGTCTTTCAGTTGTTGTGGATTTCACACTACATGACTGATCGGCGACGCGGGCTCACGAATTACACGACTGGGGAATCGCCGACTCATCTGGCTGCCGTCCAAAAACACGAGAACACAAAAATGAAACTCTCGCGAGAACCAGCAACACCACGTAGAAGAAAAAAACAATGTACATGTACTCCACATTTTCGTTATTATTATTTTTTACCGTTTAAACACTCCATAGTCTCCGTTGCAGTGATAGATATAATCAATCGCACTATTTCTCCAGTGCTGTTACAATAACTTATACAGTGTTGTAGTAAAGTTGTAAGAAAGGTGAGGATTTTGTGTGGTTACTGTTTTGAAAGCATTCTTGAAAGTTTTCTCTCCGCGTTCCCATTGGCTGTAGCTAGACGCTGCTGCCGACTCTCAGTCGCCGACTGCTAGATATTAAACATGCTAGATATCTGCCAGTCGTCTGCGACCAGTCGGCGACCAGTCGGCGACGGCTCGGCGAGCGTCTTTCAGCAGTTCACACTACACGACTGAGCGAGCGACGAGTGATTGCCGATTTGTCTCCGACCACAGTTTTTGTCGGCGATCAGTCGGCGACTGAAAAACCAGCCTAAAATCGTGTAGTGTGAACCAGGCTTAATTCGTGAGCCCGCGTCGCCGATCAGTCATGTAGTGTGAAAGCCACAACAACTGAAAGACTCGCGATTACAGCACAACCAGTCGTGTAGTGCGAACGGCACAAAAACCTGACGACTGAAAAGTCGTGTAGTGTGAACCTGGCATTAGGCACTGCAGACCAGAATTGGTGACGGTAAACCAAGCAAGGGCATGGCTGTGGAAACACTTGCCATCCTTCAGCCAGAGTTATGAAGCCTCAGTCCAGAAGCTGTGTTTGTCCTGTTGAGATTGCTGTCTTGACAGTGTGCTAACTAAGCCATATAACATCTTAAAATTGAGTGTCAGTCACTCCATGTTTGCATAGGAAGCTTCTCCAGAAAAAACGCCCCATATCTCGAAGATCCTATGCTTCATGGTGCATTTGTAGGAGTTTGGTCATTTCCTGTTGGAGCTCTTAGGGAGGTTTTTGCAGATGTGTAGCTCATGCTCCTCATGGACCTAATCTTGGCTTGGTCCCAGCCTTCTACATCACTGAAGTCATGACAACAGGGAGCGCCTCCGAGCCGTAGCCTATCAAATACTCATGTGTCCTGGGAGATCAAAGGCACAGAAACCATGTCCAGCTGTTTAGAAATATCTGTGATTACGATTTGGATGCATGAAGTGTCTTCACAGCCCACCACACTCTAAACTGACCACTGCTATCTGTTAACTATTACTGAGATGCTTCTGAAACCTCTCAGCAATGCATGAACTATTTAAAATATAATTTAAACTTTCAGTTTTTCTCCCCCGAAGATAATACATTTCAAGTTATTTGAGGCCATTTTTAATTTTTGCAGAAAAAGATTTTTCAGACTAGACCAGGGAGAGTCAGCTGGCCTGAAGATAGTCAGCTTGCTTCAGACCAGAGAATCATGGGAAATCTAATGATATATAGCCCTGTGGTGGTAGACTCATTAGTAAAGCATGAGACAGATTCATATCGTCTCACAAGGAAAAGGCCATCCCAAATGTAATCAGACCTTGGAAAGAGTTTCTGACAGGAGACCACAGTATTCTCCAAAGGGGCCATTACACTGTATACAATAAAACACAGATACAACAGATCTGTCTGTCATCCTGTAATGAGCCAACACTCTCACTTCACACCTCATATTCCTGGAATTTCATCACTATTTAAAGGCAACAGTCTGATTCTGATCTCGCAAAAGCACAACATGAGATCATGTAGATATGACTATACTGCTGCCCAAGTCTGCTAAAGAGATCAGGCTGACTTCCATCCCCCCTCCCCCAAAAAAGCCAAAAAATATATATTTTTTAAAAGCCAAAAAAATTGTGCTTGCTTCTTTGTTTTTGGTTTTTCTTTGTTTCTGATTTAGACACATAAGAACTCTGCGGAGATCGTAAAGTTTCTAAGGTTAATCGCATCATGTCTTGTAGGCCAACAAGCTGGGGTTACCAGAATGCAATGAATCTCCACTTGAACACATGCAGCAGACTTCAATAGCCATAAACAAGGTGCTTAAACGCAGTTACGTTACAGAGCCTGTCTAGTGAATGCCAATGCAGAGCGTTAAACACAGGTTTACAGGCACGTCACTGAGCAGCGCTGACATCAGCTCTCGTGAAGCAAGCTAAAAGAACAATTAATGATGCTCCTCCATTGGGGGTGAGATTAGATGAGATTAGGTGTCTGGTTAAGCATGAATGTGCGAGTTGAAAGGCCTTTGAAGAGCAACTGCACTGGTAAATGACAGTGTGCAAAGGCTTAAATGTTGTGAGGAAGAGGGCACTTTGAAATAACAGTTCTCCCAGAGGACAAAGGTAAATAACACATCATGCAAAAAATGCTGACAAATGTAGTGTTGTCAGTGTTATGAGCCCTCACTGTGCATCTACACTCACTTATTCCATAGATGTTGCAAGTGGTTTCCCTCACTCCTTAGAATAAACACTTAATAAAAAAGCTTGCCATGTGACAACAAGCATGGAACATGTACATGGGTTTGCTAGAGGTTCAGATTATTAAGTAATATAATTATTATTAAAGGACAGACATTTTGACTGAGGTAAGCCAGAAATTTTTGATTGTTTCAGAGAGAAACATCACTGGAATCCAGTAAACTTCAGTGTGTCTTGAGCAGCAGTGGTACACAGGGCTTGGGAGAAAGCTGTCTCAGCTGCTGGTGCTTGATGAAATCCATTTACAAGCAAAATTTCGGTTAACGCCCCATACGTTTCCTGCGTCTGGAAGACGTCCACATCAGCAAACATCTGTAGGGCAGACAGTAGCAGCACGTGAGGATGTACATGTGTGTGGAGTTACATGCTTACGGTGCATACCTGTGTGTCTGAGTGTCTGCCCAGACGTGCACGTGTCCTTTAAAACATGCTGTGTAGTTTGAAGTAGATTTTGCTTAGGCAAGCCTCTCCCAATCCAGAATATTGCACAATAATGTGTGTGTGTGTGTGTGTGTGTGTGTGTGTGTGTGTGTGTGTGTGTGTGTGTGTGTGTGTGTATTGAAAGCCTGTGAAAAATTACTGCCATGTCAAACACATTCGGAATCTATTTAAATCCAGTAAAATTAGGAAAGGAAAAGTGGGTTTAACCACTGTCAAGCAGGTACAGTATTAGAATCCATAGCCTGATGTATGTCTGGTTAGACATAGCTCTTTTGAGAACAGCACTACATTAGTGTATGAGAACAGACAATAGTCAAGTTTAATATGCCATAAAATTGCCACTATTGTTTAACAACTTTCACTGAGCAATAGCCTACTGTTTTCAGGACTGTCAGGCCAGATTTACAATTTGGGTGCTATTATCAAATGTCTTCTAGAGTGTCTTGAGCTGCAACACACAGACAAAATGTTTCCGCCACTACTCCCAAGAAAGTGCTCCAAAGTGCTCTGGTGATAAACCTTTTATTCGTTCCCTGAATTTACAGTTGCTAGAGCCATTTTCAGAGAACCTTTGAAGCACTAACTCAGCACTTGGCCAAGTATACTTTCCATGTTGGTAGTTTTGGTTGACTTTATTCTAGTGGTGGGACTTTAACGTGTTAATTTAGATTAATTAATTACAGGAAAATTAACTAACTAAAAACATTAGCGCATTTTAACGCATGAGACACTTTTGCACCATGGAATGTTACTCAGTGCACGAGTTCCAGACATATAGATTATATGGACGCACAATAAGATGGGCATGATGGAGATGACTGAAGAGGCTACGCTGGTGGATGGGAAATTTAAATATAAGAAACTTCCAGATGGAAGTACAAACACAAATAGTTTTATTTGCACTTTATGCAGGAAGGAGTTCACTTATCACAGGAGCACTTCCACCCTTCCTTACCACCTCAACGCAAAACATGTTGGTGCTAACTCGCAGGTCAGTAATGATAACTTAAGCCTGGTTCACACTACACGACTTTTCAGTCGTCAGGTTTTTGTGCCGTTCGCACTACACGACTGATTGTGCTGTAATCGCGAGTCTTTCAGTTGTTGTGGCTTTCACACTACATGACTGATCGGCGACGCGGGCTCACGAATATACACGACTGGGGAATCGCCGACTCATCTGGCTGCCGTCCAAAAACGCGAGAACACGAAACGAAACTCTCGTGAGAACCAGCAACACCACGTAGAAGAAAAAAAACAATGTACATGTACTCCACATTTTCGTTATTATTATTTTTTTTACCGTTTAAACACTCCATAGTCCCAAGTGAACATAAAAATAATCAATCGCACTATTTCTCCAGTGTTGTAGTAAAGTTGTATGAAAGGTGAGGATTTTGTGTGTTTGCTGGGTTACTGTTTTGAAAGTATTCTTGAAAGTTTCTTACATTCTTCAGAGATATCTTCAGCGGTGCCGCGGTTCTCGCTCCGCGTTCCCATTGGCTGTAGCTAGACGCTGCTGCCGACTCTCAGTCGCCTGGGCTAGATATTAAACATGCTAGATATCTGCCGGTCGTCTGCGATGAGTCGGCGACCAGTCGGCGACTGCTCAGCGAGCGTCTTTCAGCAGTTCACACTACACGACTGAGCGAGCGACGAGTGATCGCCGATTTGCCTCCGACCACAGTTTCTGTCGCCGATCAGTCGGCGACTGAAAAACCAGCCTAAAATCGTGTAGTGTGAACCGGAGCTGCTAAATGTATTCCTAGTACGATAGGGTGAACAAATGTAAAATGGAGCAATGTAAAATGGAGACAAATTAAGTATTATATCGCGATCGATTCTTAGTGTTGACTTGTAACTCCCGCGGTAGCCCAACTCAAAAGTAGCCCAAAAAGCCGCACCCCAGAATTTTTACCCGCGGCAGTATTTTCAAACAAGCCCAATTTGGCGTGAAAACCGCGAATCTGGCAACTCTGCATGTGGCTCTGACTGGGGATCACTGGACCTCTGTTAGCAACAAGAATGATCTTGGTGTGACAGCTCATATTATAGATGATGAATGGAAGATCCAGTCATTTGCTTTGAGCATGCAGAAGACCACTTCTAGGCACTATGGAGATGCCTGTGGCAGAGGCCTGGGAAATTAAAGAAAAAGTATACCATCTATAATGGTATTAAAAAACATCTTCTGATTTACTTCAGTTCTTCTTATTCTTCCAATATCCTGAACAAAACTTCCAAAATTAAACAACATTTTTGTCAGAATTTCCAGTGTTTGCTCTGTTTTCTGCAATCATCTATTGGTCTGTGTAGTAGACTGGTGGAAAAATAAACAAGATGTTGTGTCACGGTGAGGCGGCCCCCTACCGGCCGCCTCTGTCCACAGCGGCTGTGTTGTTGTTGTTTTGTGACGTCGTGTACGCCCCTCAGGTGGGCGGAGCCCGTGATCCGTTCCCACCTGATGGTCGTTTGTCTGTCTATATATGTCTTGTCTTTGTACCAGTTGACCGCTGGTCATTATATCCTTAATTTGGATCTATTGCACGGGTTTTAGGTTTGCACACTTTATATTAAACCACCCTTTTTCCCTAAGACTTGGCGTGATCGCTTCCTTTTTGTTGCTCACACCTGCCCGTCACAGAATGACCAGCCACCCTTCGGAAGCCGCCGAGTCTCTTTTACTTTCTCCTTTGTTCGTGGTCATGTCTTGTGGTAAGTGTTTGTCTGCGTAGTGTTTTGTTTGAAGAGCTCCGCCGTGCTTTTGTGTTTTGTGTGTGTGTGTAGCATGGCGAGGACCAGGGCAGTCTGCCCTGAGAAAGCTCTTCGGGTCTGTTGTCAGTGTGTGTGAAGAGTTCCGCCGTGTTTTCGAGTTGTGTCCGTGGCACGGCGAAGACCAGGAATGTCTTCCTGGCGATAACTCTTCGTGTTGTTGTGAATGTGTGTATGCGTGAACGGACGTGTCGATCGGTATGCGCGCTCGTTGTGTTATGTTGCATGTTCTGTGTGTGACGCTGGTGCCGCTCCTCACCGTCGCCTCGCTCCCCGTGTTGTTTTGTGTTTCATGTGGGGAGCGACTGCGAACGTGAGCGGCGCGTCACTGTGTCTGTTTATGTAGAGCGCGCGTTTGTGGGTCCCGTCTGTTTGTGTGTACGCCGTTTTTTGTTTGCTTGTCTAGTCTTTGCGTGTGTGTTGTGTCCTAACGTGTTGTCTAATGTTTGCGTGTAATTCCACGCATGCTCCTCCCCCTGAATGTGTGTTTGGGGGGGGACCGGCTGTGGTCCCGTGCCATGGGGTGTGGCACGGAGGGCGTCGCTCCCGAGGGAGGCCCTGACCAGGTAAGTGGGGGGTTCTCCTGAGTTAGGATGGAGACCCCTCCCCCCTGGAGGGGGGATCAGGGTAGTGCGCGTTTGTGTTCTGTGTTGGTGTGTGTGGGTGTGTGTGCATTTGTGTTTTATGTGCAGGTGCTTCTCCCTGGCGTTGAATCGTGGCATTCCTGGACCTTGTGGGGGTCTCCAGCTGGCAGGAGCCCCCTTATGTTGTGGGGTGACCGGAGCCCGGTCGGAAAGAGCCCCTCCCTAGAGGGCTGGGGCCCCCGGATGTTTGGGGACCATGGGGCTCCGGTCTGAAGAGCTCCTGCACAGGACGGAGACCCTTCCACGGGGTCCTGGAGGTGACGTAGCCACGCCCCAGGGAGGTAACCTGCACACACATACACCCCGGACGGACAAGGAGCCGAGGGCCCGCCGTCCTCGCACCTGTGGGGCTATGCGGCTTAAGGCCGGTTAGGGCGTGAGGGCCCTGTGACCGATCGGGGCGTGGTTTTGTCTTGTTGACGGCCCAGTCGGTCCAGGGTCCCGCCCAGGGAGGTGAGCTGACTAATGTTGTGTTTTGTGTTTCAGCTCGTGGACTGCAGGAGGTGTGTCCCTGCCTGTCCTTGCCTTCCTGCCCCTTCGTGTTGTTGTGCAGCCGCTGTGTGCCACACACCCAGTGGAGGGGAGTGCGGCTTGGTGGGGGGGTCTGTCACGGTGAGGCGGCCCCCTACCGGCCGCCTCTGTCCACAGCGGCTGTGTTGTTGTTGTTTTGTGACGTCGTGTACGCCCCTCAGGTGGGCGGAGCCCGTGATCCGTTCCCACCTGATGGTCGTTTGTCTGTCTATATATGTCTTGTCTTTGTACCAGTTGACCGCTGGTCATTATATCCTTAATTTGGATCTATTGCACGGGTTTTAGGTTTGCACACTTTATATTAAACCACCCTTTTTCCCTGAGACTTGGCGTGATCGCTTCCTTTTTGTTGCTCACACCTGCCCGTCACATGTTGAAGTTTATGATTATGTTCATTGATTCATTCATCATTCAAACTTAAATTAATATTTCTCATGTTAAATACTGAAATGCGATTAATTTCGATTAATTAATTACAAAGCTTCTAATTAATTCAATTTTTTTAATCGCGTCCCACCCCTACTTTATTTGTATTTATTCATTAACATATTTCAATTTAATTGATTGTGAGTTATAAACAGCACTCCCTGGAAATTTTACCACATGGACAAATAAACACACCCTAATCTGTATATCTGTATATCTGTACACCCTACATCTGTATATGCACACATAACGAGAGAGAGAGAGAGAGAGAGAGAGAGAGAGAGATCCTGGGCAGTGGCAAAATTCTAACAAGAGACTGAAGTGTCTGTTCCTTTAAGAGGCTGAACTATTTCTCTGCAGTGGTCAGTTAGGTCCCTGATGAATGTTGATCATGGCGGTTGACTGAGATCTTCACCACATGAGAAAGCATCTCCTTTATCTTGACCAGTTCAGTTACATGTAGCAACTGCTGTCTGGTCCTAAACAGCTGTAATAAATGGGTAAATGAGCACCAAATACATATCTTCAAAGATTTGAAGTAATTAGTGGTAACATCAGCTTAGAGATGTTTGAAACTGATTCAGAAAGTTTTGGAGTCTTAAGCCAAACTGAAATCTTGACTACAACAATTACTATGAAAACCACAATAAAGGACATCCACAAAAATGACATATTATACATTTCCTTGGAGAAGAGATTTATAAATACATAATATAATACATTTATAATTCACCTGAGGGAGCACCCAGTAAGGGCAATGAGATACATCAGACTGCTGGGATTCAAACCTCAGCTGTGGTATGTGCTGTGTGTGGCCATAAAACCCTGAGGATGTATGTGGCTGCTGGACTGGGAGAGAACAGCAGTGTTGGCCCCCTCACTGTGGCTTTATATCTCTCTATATTTGAGGGTTTAGTGTTCTCCTCCAAGAATGATGAGACCCTTGACATTGTTGTGTGGGGGTGGTTTAATAAAGAGGGTTTTATAAGCTCTGCCCTTCTAGGTCATTGGTGGCGTTTTGTGAGAGCAAAGTCTGTTGAAACGACCTCCCCTTCACCACTATGCTAACACACATTCACCTGTGATAGGGGGGGTGCTTGATTTCTGCTCTCTGCGGGGGTACGTGTGTTTTTTTCATCAGGTTTTGGAAGCCCGCAGTCAATGCTGTACATGAGTGTTCTGCTACGCACTGTACACACAAAGCCTTCAGCTGCAGGGCGGGAAAGAAAGAAGCTGCCCACACAAAAAGAGGCTTTTGCAGTGCATTTATTTGTTTATGCATTAAGATGAGGTGAAATCATGCAAGCTTGTAGTCTACAGCACGTCAAACCCAGAATGAAAGACACTCCCAGGACTCTGTAGTATCATTGAATAAAAGGCATATGTAACTTGTTGAGCAGCTGGCCGAGTCTCTTTGTGATTGGACAAAGTGAAGTGTTGATGGGTTGCTGAAAAGCATCCAATCGTGAAAGCTCTCTCCTCACCCACAAACAGAATGATGGAGAGAGAAAGAGAATGGGAGTGAGAAGGTGAGGAGAGCATATATTCTTGTGAGGCATTTAGACTTTATCTCTGGCCTTTTTCTTGAGGGAGGGGGAGAGAGAGTCATCATTGTTGACCTTCCAAGTGAAAAGCAGTAAAACAGCGATCCAATAGGCAGCCTGCTCAGCAGAGGAAAGAAGGGACAGCTGAGAGGAGAGAGAGAGAAAGAGGAGAGGGAGAAAGAGAGGAGAGAGAGAAACTAAGTGTTTAGGAGAAACCTTCAGAAGAACCTTAAAGAGGGCAGATACCCAAAACAGGTAAGAAACATTTTGTTGCTGTGTCCTTTCCAGAAGGTGGGCTAGCCCAGAGAGACACCTAGTTTTGCAGACCATAAAACTACAGATTAATATGTAGCCTAGGGTACGTGTAGATCTTGGCAGGCACTGGAGGGTGCACAGTGTCTCTCTGTTTCTATAGAAACCCTGTACCCTCAGACTGGTACTCTCCTCCCAGCACTTAGCATTTTGTTGAATGAGTATTCAGTTGGACCTTTCTGGACACCACTGCTGTACCAGTACCATGTATCAAAATAAAGGCAAGTAAACAGATTCTCATGTTTCTGATGTTGATGTAACCACGACTTGCATGTTGTGGTGGAGGCTTATGAAAACAATGGTAATGGTTAGCTTGACAGAGACACTGGTTCACACACCCAGTTATTCCTCTCGTTGAAATCAGCAGCTTGCATTACTCTGGTCTTAGGTTTTTATTTCCTGATTTCTGAGGTCCAGCCAGCATTTGCATTATATATTATTGCTTCACTGGTTTCCTACAAGATTCCCTTCTGTTTAAAGTGCATTTTGTTGGTTTTTGGTTTTCAAATGGGATTCTGCTAAAAAGCATCAGCATATCCAAAAGTGCCCACTGCATAATAATTTCTGGTGTTCACATGTTTGATGGGAATACTTCTCATTAAATAGATTCTCGAGATTGATAAAGACAGATTATCTGTAAGTTTCTATACATGTTTGACAACATTCACTCCATTGTTACATACCAGAGGAACTATTTATTAATTTGTGAAAAAAAACTTTGAATCAAGCTTTGTTACTTTGAATCAAGCTGTCACGGATTGTATTTCCTTATAATGTAACATATTTGAACAGAAATAAAATTACTAATTAATATGAAACAGATGATTTTGACCCAAAATTCCACACTAACATCTAAGCAATCAAATCTGTAGAGATAAACCCTCTTTGTAAGTCCCTCATTTCAGACAACAATGTTACTGAACACATTTTGTTCAGGGTAATGGGGTAAGAAGGAACACTCATAACTGGAAAGGAAAAGCTTGCTGGGAACACAAGTGCAGGTTTATTTATTCTGGCTAAGCAAACGTCATTTGTCCTTATTTGAGTGCAACTAAATGTTTACTTGTAATCTTTGTATATCAAGCCCTGATTAACAGAAAACCCTTTTGTTGTTCAGAAATATATTTACTCAAGTTAAGCTAAAATTACATAATTCTCATATTTTTCAACCATTTCATCATTATGTTTGATTTTTCCAAATCATTTGGCAGTCACATTATAAATACTTAAAATGCCATCGAGCCAATCAGTGCATATTTGGCTCTGTTACTTTATGATGCCAGGCCCTAATGTGTTACCATAAGCCAAAGCTATGCTCTTTCTCAGACCTTGAAACTTAAACATGGTTTTACCAAATGACTAATTTTCTGGTGTCAGCTAAGCTCCACTCAGCCCTACCCACTGCATGCATTCAGCTGAATTAATAAACAGATCCACATTTTCCCAGGCTTCCATGTTCCCCAGGCTCCGCCCCATGGCCTGCATGCCATGATGAAGCTGCTGTCACTCATCCAGAGGACTTGAGCCAAACATCTGATTGTGATCATTTGCAGTGGACTGCCAGGAGTCATACAGTATTCCACAAGCATCTCAGAGTGCCGATATTATGGGTTAGTTCTCGCGTGTCCAAAAAACCATGCTCATAAATCTGTGAAAGACAAACTCTTAGCTTATACTCTGAGAAGTTTGATAGATATAATCAACTATTGTTTCCTCATGTTTAGCATCAGTATCTATGCCTATGGACATCAGTGGCCAGTGGACTAACGGTGTTATTGGGGCTGAATCATTGCTTCAATCACATATTGCCATGATTCATGACATTTATGTCTCATTCAATGTATCATTTATGTTCCAAAGTTGACATCCCTCACTAGTGAAAGATGTTCAAAATATCTTACAGATCTGGCAATAACTCCTGTGTGTGTCTCTCTCTCTCAGTGGGCTGTAAAACAGACACACGCCTTTGTCATGTTCTTAACAGTTTCAATAAGTGATCAAATAAATCACATTAAGTCATATGCCATGAGTTAATAGTTTCCCGTGAAACTGTTGACAGATAAGCCACTCCATTTTTTATTTTAAAAGATAGTCTAGTGACAGCTGATATCGCATTGTAATTAAAGTAATTCAGTCCCATATGTTGTTTAAGGAAGCTTTGGGCCTTTGAAGCTGGGCTCCCTCTGGCCAACTGTGTATCAGATGTGTGGTGAGTGGAGAAGCAGAAAGCATAGCAATCCAGTGACCACTGGTCACCGGTTTCCTCTGAGCTCTACTGAGCCGCTAGGACTCTCCGTCTCATAGGTTCTTTGCACAAAGGGGCCTTTATCTGGGGCTCTGTGCCTTGAGGCTGGAAGAGAACCTGGAAAATTTAGTGCTTGGTGGTTTATTTAACATTCTGTGAAATCTGTACAAGCACAACTCAAGAGGTCGTGATATGTGGGCTGCACATTTTCACTGTGAGACCACTTGGGACCACTTGCACATGTCTCTTTCAAATACTGTCTGCATGACACTATGAGTTTTGTTTTTTTTTCTATGACCAGCAAGTAATGTCTAATATCAGTTTAAAAACCATGGTATAGAAATGCACATGAATGTCGAAAGCTCAAATTATTCCCAAGGGTGTGAGATACTTATGTTGATTGATATTGTATGCAAGACTTTAAATCTGACCTTCTGTGGTGAAACCCATATTTGTAATAAAACCTTGTTTTAGCAAATTCTTTGCAGGTGGGATCTTCTTCATTTATCGTTTGAAAATAACGAATTAAAATAGCATGACAGCATGAAAATGGTGATGCTCATAGGATGCAATTATCTTTCATTTGATTCAGGACAATGAAGGCTGGGATAGGATTCTGCTCTTTGCTGGTGCTTCTTCTGGTCACAGATGTTTTGGGGCAGAAGTCAAGGACACGACGGAAGCCCCCCACCACCAAGAAACCCATGCCATCAGGCCAGAGAAAACCTTCTCCTGCACCTCCCAAAACTGAGCTTGAACCCCAGGAGCCCACCGATTTTCCTCCACCTATCCTTGGCCCACCTTCATCCTTCCCGGACTGCCCACGGGAATGCTTCTGCCCCCCATCCTACCCAAATGCCCTGTACTGCGAAAACCGCAACCTCCGAAAGGTCCCAGTCATCCCACCCCGTACCCATTATCTCTACCTACAGAACAATTTCATCGACCAAGTGACTGCCGAATCTTTCAACAATGCCACGGATCTCAAGTGGATAAACCTAGGGAACAACCGTATTCGCACCATAGACAAAAAGGTGTTTGAGAAGCTGCCAAATCTGTTGTATCTCTATATGGAAAGGAACCATCTGAAGGAAGTGCCCAATGATCTTCCACGTGGCCTGGAGCAGCTAAGACTAAGCCGTAACCAGATCTCCAAGATCGCTCCAAGCGCTTTTGGCAAGATGCAACACCTGGTTCTGCTGGACTTGCATCATAATCAGATCAGTGACAGCAGTCTAGGCAAAAAAGTCTTCAAAGACCTTACAAACCTCGTGCAGCTCAACTTGGCCCACAACATCCTCAGGAAGATGCCTCCAAATGTACCCAGCAGTATCTTCCAGCTGTTCTTGGACAGGAATAACATTGAGGACATTCCTCAAGGCTATTTCAAGGACTTCTCAAACCTCGCCTTCATTAGACTCAACTATAACCAGCTGACTGATAAGGGCCTCCCGAAGATGGTGTTCAATGTGAGCACACTGTTGGATTTGCACTTGGCTCACAACAAACTCGCGTCCGTTCCACTGTTCAATGGCCACCTGGAGCACCTCCACCTCAACCACAACAACATCGAGAGTAAGTTATAGGGACCTTCCTCTCACCCTCTCTATCTGACCATTTCATTCTCTCATCCAATTTCCCAATCCCTCTGTCACTATATATTTATACAAATACTTTTGCTAAACTCTGTTAACCATTGTCTTATCTCTCTAGCCATAAATGGAACAGAGATCTGTCCCTTTAGCGTGGCCGAGGACATGCATGACTCCAACAATGTCCCCAACCTGAGGTACTTGAGGCTGGATGGAAATCACTTGAGTCCCCCTATCCCACTGGATGTCATCATGTGCTTCAGGCACCTCCACTCTATTGTGATATAGAAGAAGTTTGAAATCTTTGGGAATTAAATGTTCTTGAACACATTAATGCGTAATGTATGCACAGTGCTCCTGTCCACTTGACAGTACTGATTGAATCAAACAGTACTATGGGAACCACAAAGAAATGGTAACACAAAGGGTTTTTTTAATACTTTCAGAAATGTTTTTTTTTTAGCTATAAATCGCATATTTATTAAACATTAAATATGAAAAAATTGCAACAAGCATGGATATTTCTGCTTTAAAGATATCACTTTTGTCTTGTGACGCATCAATATTAACTACTATTAAAAATATATATATGAATTGAAGGTTCATTAACTGACGCATTGCTATCTACAGTGTAGTTATGAATATAGAAAGGATAACATTTAAACATGAATGTACTGGAACAGCTGGGTATAAGGGTAAAGACTAACAACATTACAACTAATAAAACAAGGTGGAGACAATCCGAAAAACTACAAGAGGGGATAACGTGACTACCATGTAGTTAAAATGTCCGAAATCTTCCTGTGTCTGTAAGGCAACATAAAATACTGCCTGCACTTGGTATGCATCTTTTCTGTATAAATAAATTGCGTTGTTAATCACAGTGCTGTCTGTAAAGGCTCACCTGATCTTTAACTAATAGACTTTCAAAAATGTGGGGGGAAGAGAGGAAATGTAATGTCAGGGGGAAATAAACATAATAAATCAATTAAATGTAGCATTTATAAATGTAGTTATTGATGTGATATAAAAACTATAATATTTATACTTCAATATAATATTTGCGTCTCTAGACATATTTATACTTCCTACTTACCATTGCCATCTGGTGGAGGTGTAAAAAAAATTTCAGGCACGTAGTGTGTGTGTGTGTGTGTGTGTGTGTGTGTGTGTGTGTGTGTGTTTTAACCTCAACATGTGACGTAGCACCACGTCGTCGGCCCTTACTTCCTTCTTGTTTACACTTCTAAATAAAAACCTCGGAAATTACCGGTATTCCTCTTGCGTCATGTTGTTGTTCCTTATTGCAAATATAGCGAACAGTAATGATTGGCATTTTAAATGAAGTTATTTAAGTAATTTAAGTAATAGCATTAGATTAAGCTGCACCGACAGTTATAAATAAATAAAAAAACCAATGCACAGACCGGCGAATGGAAATATCACCATAAGCGTCCTCCGTGTGCTGTACCAGATGAGCGATGCTGACTTAAACTTGCACTAAGGAACAGGCTAATTTGACTTAAACTTGCACTAAGGAACATATGTGCTATTTGACGGTAATAACAGTAGGCTACAACAGTATTTCCGAAACAGTATAAACGAAATCTGATAATCAGCTAATGAAATCATGTTCAAATGGGCGATTGAAACAAATTGTGTAATGAAATATAATCATGCTCGGTAGCCTACTCGGTATACTGTGTACATTAAAAATCTACCACACCGAAACACGCAGAGGAAGCCCCTTTACCCAAGTGTTGTGTGGATGTTATTAATGATACACAATAAAGCTTCCGTAGTAATGACTGGTATTTCACTGTAGAATTCAGATCTATTTACCTGGACGGAAAACACAGTGATGTCATGCAGCCGTCATCACCCTATTTTCCTTAAATGTAAGAGATTTCACAACATACAATCAACATGTAGGAGTGTTGCAGTCTTTTAGCAGTTAAGAAAGACGGACGTTGTTGTCAGTGTAATTAATAATTTTCACGTAATTCAGAATGAATTCCATAGGGTTTCCTCCCATTCACTATCTCTTCTCTCTCTTTTTAGTTTCCACACACACACACACACACACACACACACACACACACACACAAATACATCTTTGGTCACACAGAAACACATCTGGTTAAACTGAAACTGAAAAACCGACACTTTTCCAAACACACACTACTCACAAAATGTGCATAATTGGCTTTCAGTTGAAATTTCAGGATGAACCCAAAATGTACTCTAACCTTTACAGGTGAACTTAACTTGACCTTCTCTAAACTTCTGAATGCACAACAGGTGTTTGATCCATGAACTGACTAATACATTTCCTGTCCTGGTTTGTCATCATCATCATGCTGTTCACATTTTGGCATCATAAGACCAAGACAACACCTAACAATTGATCAACAAAACCTCACAATTGCGAGGCTTCAAACAGGATGTTCTCTGACGAAAGTGGCCACTTAGCTTAGAGTGTCATCAGCAGGTTGCAACATAGAAAGGCATAGAAGTGGATGCCCTTAGGCCACATCCCACACTTCATTGTTCTATCGAACCGGATGATGAATGCAACACAACTTCCGGCACATTTAAGAGAGGTGAGAGGCACCCAAGAGTCATGTCAGACCATTAAAAATCTCTTACAGGTTACATGCAGTGATCTGCATGCTAGACGACCCGCAAGGGTTTTTGACCACACCACCAAGGACAGGCTTTATCGTCTTGCATGGGCCAGGGAGCAATTACGCTGGACGAGGGACCGGTGGGCCTCAGTGCTGTTCACTGATGGAAGTAGATTCACACTGAGCAGAATTTATGGCCACCAACGATGATGGAGACGTTAAGGAGAGCATTATGCATCAGCCACTGTTGTCTCCAGACGGGCCTTTGGAGTTGGTGATGTTAGAGTGTGGGCAGATGTGTCTCAACAATACAGAACTGCCCTACTCTTTGTGAATGGTACAGTGACAAGCCCATACTTGAATAACGTCATTAATCCAACCATTGTGGCTCTGCATGAGCAACACAAGCCTAATTTCATCTTCATGGATGACTTCATGCTACACGACTACAGCTCATCAAGGCTGCATCATTATGGATAGGCTGCTGGAGACTGGGATATCTAAAATGGAGTGGTCTGCACTTTCTGCAGACCTGAGTCCCATAGAAAACCTATGAGCTGAGTCACCATGTAGAGGCTCGTAACTCTGTACCCCAGAACCTCAGTGAAGAGTGGGATGCCATGACTCATCAGCCAATAAGTCAACTTGTGAACAGCAAGAGATATTGTTGTCAAGCTGTAATTGATGCTCCAGTGCACATGACAAGTTATCGAGACACTGACATTTTTTGTTGGAGTATACATACCACCACATACCACTGTTTTGCTTTTGTTTCAATAAAGTTTTGATATGAGGGATCACCATGACATGCTTTTACTTAAATGCCCTAGTTTCATGATATAATATGACTGTTGAGTGAACTTTTTGTGTCTTCCATAAATAAAAAAAGTGACACCCTTGTTTAAATTCATTCAGCCTTGTTTAAAGATTCATTTTGAAGTGCTCTTTTCAAAGTATTAAGGCTATGTCACAGCTAATAGAGAAATACTGACATGATTATTTAACATTGCAATTTTACTCACATTAAAATGCAGTTGCACTGTCACTGCAAGTGAAATTTTTGAAAAACACTTCACATTTTTGAGTGAAATCCAAATGCATATTGTGGTGAAGTGACTATTGTAGAGTACAGGTGATTTTATTTTTCCTCTGTATTCTGTGTCAGGAGTCACACATTATTTTCTTCTGTGGCACTACAAATACATAGTATTATATATAAAAATTATATCAAATGTAGTTTTTTATTGTGCTGTTATTACCTAATAAGACCTATACATATTACATAATAAAACTTTTCAGCTTTTTTAGAGGTTTAATTCTCCATAAAAATTAACCTGTGGAGTTATGAAGATCATGTAAAGAGCAGCTTGTTGCAGACACAAATAGAGTCTAGAATTGATTCTAAAATCAACTCAATTCATGTCATTGATTTGAACTTCAACTTACCACAAAACTTGCTTCTATCAGGCTTTAGGAACATACTACCAATATGTTAAGTACAAATAAGTATATGAATAGTGGACTTTTCAAGGATTACAAAGGTCTATTTTTGAAGGGGAGTCTAGAATGTAAACCAGTAGAACAGTCATTCTTGCACTACGCACTTGAAAGTCTTTCAAAATTGCTTATTATAAAACAAAACTTGGTTCATATCTGTAGTGCTTATTCACTGTAGTTCAGAAATGTGTCCCCATGCCAAGTTCCTACCACACCCAATTACGAGAATAAAACAGGCAGGTTTGATGAGAATAGTCCAAGCATCACTTGTCTGATTTAGTGCCGGGAAGTGAGAGGCATCTGAAGACACACTGATTGTTACCTGCCTACATACGTCAGCACTGTGAAGAAAGAGCCGTGAAAAGAAATGTGTATGGAATCCTACTGCAATAAGCTCCAGCAAGGATGAAGCAGGATTCTGGCTGGCTGAGACAAAAGTCCTATTATTATTAATATATATAATATGTTGTTGTTGCTAGTAAGACTTCAGCTCTTAGTTCATTATAGAAAAATGTAAACAAGTTGCGTAATATTTCACGTGGAAATTTTTCAGTGAGGAAAAACAAAAGAATGGTGACGAAACATGACTAGGTGAGTAAAAGTTAGAGGAAATCACAGAGGCAGGAAATGAAGCTGCCAATAAAACACTGTTGTACTTAGATATTTCAAACATGCGTTTTTAAGTTGAATGAGATCATCTTTATGTTGAATTAAATGATTAACAAGTTACTATACATACCACTGTTATCTTCTATCATCTATAAAAATTGTGAAAGGTTGCAATAAAATTATCATTTTAATCCATGTGAGTTAAATGCTATTAAAATGCTTGCACCAGAATGTGTAAATTTCTGCAGCACATATTTATATAATCTCCTCTTATCCGAGGTTGATCTGATAATGAATTAATTGTCTTTTTTTCCTCCCAAAAAATCCTAATTGCAAAGTCACAGTACAATTGCAGTAAATTAAAACTTTACATATACAGAGTTTATGATGTCACATAATAGCAGGGCAATTTGTATGCGCATAGAAAAGCACCAGAAGCACTCCTTCACTGTTGGTCTCCACCCCTAGGATTAACAGAGTGATGGCACCCATGGCTACAACTTCCTCTTACAGTAAAGGTGAAGTTTGCAGATTTCCCCATCCATCCTAATATAAGGGCCACTAAGGACAGCATGGAGAAACACAACACTCTGAGCAAAAGCGTGCATCAGACATCACCAGGTAACAACACTTCACAGACACTGCCATGAGACTAACTACCATAGATATTTGTTAGATGTATTAAATGCATGTGGTGTCACAAGACTAGGTAAAATGACAGATATGCAGGTAGTTTGCCTGCCACGACACCTAAATTATTTATATGATGTGTTCAGTAATCAAGGTTATATGATTATAATTGCACATATTTATTCATGATTAGTGATTATGATTAACTTCTTAGATCTTATTACAGTGAATGTTTATGTTGAAATTATACAAAGTAAAGGTAATAAACCAGCTGCTATGTTTTTAAGACATCACAAAACTCTTTAAAAAACTGTTTCTCAACCCAGTCTTTATTCAGAACCAACCTGGTCTCATCTTGGGGCCCAGTAAAAAGTCTACATTATTGCTCTGTCTGAGCTCCCACCCATCTGACTCAAGACGTTAGGAACAGCGACTACCTGGTACAGGTGTGCCCGGAGCAGGGCTGGATGGATAGTAATGACTGAGTGGTGGTCTCCAAGGACTGGGTTGAGAAACTTTGATTTCAAGTTTGATTTAAATGCGTGAAATTAACACAGGTGTGTCCTGCAGGTCAGATAATCAAGCTTGCGATGAAGACCTCCCTGATAATCTGTGACCTGTTCGTGTGTGCCTTGCTGGCCAACCTGTGGGGCTCATCCATGGGGCACAGGCTTCACCTGGGCCCCTGTGCCCTGACCGTACATACTCACGAGCTCAGGCATCACTTCCAGCACATTCGCAAGAACATGGTGAGAAAGTGAAGCCTTTAGGCTCCAAATGGCCATTGTTGTATTAGCAGTGAAATGCGAGCAGTTATGCAGTCTGGCTTGTAACTCTGAAATACCCATGATCCTTTTGATGACATAAGAGATGATGTCAGAGACAACTGGAAGATTATGACATGGTCCTTTCACTATTAGAGTGAGAATTTTCTATGACTCCTGTTAATTCCAGCCATGAAGACAGCTACATTTTGGACTATGCACAATAGAATATTTGTAACATTATTTACTATTATTGTTGAACTATTATTATTGGTAAGTCTAGAGACCTGTCACAAAAGCTTAATGGGAAATTCTTGTGTCATCTTTGAAATAATTACACTAAAATAGCTACACCGAAGTAGGAATTTACAGCCAAAGATAATTGTAGACACAAAAGAAATTCTTTCTAGCAGAACTTAATCAATCATGACCTCATCATGCCTGAACCAGAGCCAAAAACTCTGAAGAAGCTTCTTTAAGTTTGACCAGTTTGACAACGAAAGTTTTGTAGCCAAGCATGTCTGCAATCCACACTCACGATGCCATCTCTTGTTACTTACAGATCTCAGAAGACAACCACAAAGGCATGAGACTGCTGAGAGGAGATATATTGAAAAACCTCCAGGTGAGATACTCTCAAACAGCCTGTGTGTGTGTGTGTGTGTGTGTGTGTGTGTGTATGCTTGCAGGTATTAATTGGCTATTTGAACTGCATTCCTTACCTTTTGTTCATTTCCAGGTCACAGACAGCTGCTGTTTCCTCAGGCATGTCCTGCATTTCTACATGGACAAGGTCTTTATCAACTATAGCAGCAGTGTGTCTCTCCACCGCAGAACCACCAGTGTGCTGGCCAACTCATTTCTCAGCATCTCCAAGGATCTAAGAACATGTGTATGTAGCATTCTCTTGCAATACCATCGCACAGTAAATATGTTACAAATAAGCATTTATCACAGTTGGCACCCTGACATTGTAAGATGACTAACGGTGTAAATTAAGCTATTCCCTTCTGACCTTGTGTGCTAATTATGAGCCCTTTGTTTTTGTTTTAAAGCATGCCGAGACACACTGTCAGTGCAGCAAAGAGACCAATGATAAATTTCATACAATTCAAGTCAACTATGATAAGGTAATAATGAGTCGCATTCAACCAGTGATCTACAGCTACACTATAGCCAACACTGAATGATGTAGGTGATCTGGGATCAGTTTTTGTACACAACATTAAATGAACACACACTGGGCAAGAGCTGCCTGACCCCAGCTCTGTCATGGGTGGTAAGCCACTGGTTCTTACTTTGCTCATGTTTTCACATAGCTGGAGATGGGCGCTGCTTCTGTAAAGGCCATAGGCGAGCTGGACTCTCTGCTGGACTGGCTGGAGAGATTCCACAATTAACTGGGGCTGCAGTCTACATCGCAGAGGGCCCACGGCATGCAGGACCCTCAGCGTGCAGAGCACCACAGGTGCAGGACACCGGGCTGCTCACTTATTTAAACAGTAGTGGTTCGTTTAATGAGCCGCTTCAAGACTTTTGTATAAATATTATTTATAAAATGCTTACAAATTGAAAGTGAATATATTTTATTTTTCTGATTGAAACCTGTATTTATAACTGTTGTATATGCTGTGATACAGCAGAAAAGCATTCCTATTACTTGTGTAAGTTTAACAGTAAGCCAAACAGCTACTCTACTGTGCAGCAGTAGGCTATAATATGCCTTGGTTAATATTCATGGTTTAATTAGTGCTTTTTAAAATGTATGTCTGTTTTATTAGTTATCACCACTGTGGTACCAGTTGTGTTTAATTAGTGTTTATACTCATGATGCTATGGTGTCATTCCTGAGAGTAGACCCCTGAGAGGTCAGTTTATTGTGGCTTGAGTTATATTTCAATTTAACTTGAAATGACAATAAGAACATTAACTAAATAAATGTTGACTAACACCAGGTCTTGTGTCTGGAATTGTTGTAGGATTAATGATTTGTTGAAAGAAAGTGTCCTGGCACTGGACATGTCCAGAAAGACTTTTAGCTAGGACAGTGTTCTTGACAATTGCCTAAGAGAGACAAACACAACAAGATGTTTTGTTTATATAGTGCTTTTCCAGAACAAAAGGAGGCTTTGGAGATGAGAACAAGGCACATATACGAATGATAAAGCAAAGACAGGAGCAGACATGAAACAGTAGACAAGCATAGCACATTAATACAGAAGTTAACACATTATAATGAGCATACACTAGACGACAACACAGTCAGTCAGATGGTTGGCACCAAGATGAGTAATCCAGATAAATAACAGGGGTCAAGTTCGTGTGGAGATTTAAACATTTTGATATTTAATGTGAGCAGTAACTGGTAACCAGTGTAAGCTACAGAGGACAGAGGTGACCAGGGCACTTTGTTTGGCATGTGAGAGTACTCCAGCCACTGAGTTCTGAACATACTGTAATATATCCACACTTTTGGTGTGCAGCCTATGAAAAGAACATTACAGTAATCGAGTCGAGAGGTTGATGTATGGTAGTCTCTACTGGCCTCTTGTGGCTAATGATGGCATGACCTTTACTTTATGTCAATACAGCCATTGAATTTTAAATACATTAACTTACACAGAGGGAGAGTGACTCAGGAGATATCAAAGTGAAATAGTTACATACTATGCATATATGTACATCTGATAGTATGTCATTTATATAATTTAGATAATATTAATTTCAGTGATTAAATGGGTAGTTTAATGGAATTAGTTATTGTTATACTGATAATATGGGGTTTTATATTGGGTCTTATATGGTTAGTCTTAAAAGAAATAACTGACCAGTTTTGTGTGCTCATATGAACTTAGCAAATAACACCAGGTGTTTTATACTTTGGGTCATAGGTCAAATTATGTGGGATGGGGGGTCGGACCCTACAAATCAAATTGTCATTTGCACCATCCTACACATCTGTCAAATACTTCCATTTTCCTATGTGTGTCCTCAAAACAGGCCCACATGAGCAACTGTGAACCAGTTCTGTGTCATCGAGAAATTCTGATCAAACCAAACTATGCTTCTGAAAACCTTATAAGGTCTAGCGTTGTGTGTGTGTGTGTGTGTGTGTGTGCGTGTGCGTGTGCGCGTGTAGAGCCGGAGTGGCTAATCGGGAGATTTGGGAGGATTCCCGATGGACCGGCTCTAGTTTGGGCCGATTTGGAGGGGGAAAAAATTTTGGGCCGGATTTGGGCATGAAACTTCCAGGGGCTGGGAGAAAAATGAAAATGGATTCTTTCACATTTTTATAACTTTAGGCAAACTCTTGATGTAAGCATACACCAGCTGTAAATGGCAAAATAAGAAAAATGTGCTATTGATCTAGTCTAAAAATATAACCATGCTGGCCATGCAAGAATCTTATGATTCACCGATGTTCCTTTTTGCACATGAATTTGCGTTGGTAAAATGGAAATTTGAGACCACAAAATAGAGGTGTTAGGCTGAATATTGCCAAGTGAGAAGAGATATTTCTCAACAGTTCTTTCATTAGATCTGAAGTGAAAGGAAGTGAATGGAAAACATGGGTTTGCAGTTTTTGTGACGCATAGCATAGCACTGACCTGGCTTCCTCTGAAACTGCTGCTTCAGGACAAAAAAGTCACTGATTTAACATAATATCACATTCCAGTGCACTTGCTACTGTACAGCGAGTTCTTCTACTGACATGTACAGTAATGTCACATTACTTAGAGCCATTAGAGTGCACTTAGGTCAAGTGTTGCTGTATGACACCATGGTGTGCCTGGTGTGTTGTGCCATAAGACATGATGCGTTTTCCTGTGGTCATTCCCTCACCACTTTGCTTTGACTCATGTGTTATGAAAACAAAAGGTCAAAGATTCTCAAGGGCACTCAAACATCAAAGGTCTGCTTCAAATCACAGAAGTGGGAACCGATGGTAAACGAACCAGCTATGTTGTTTTATTTGTAAAACCCTCTGGACGTGGGGGGGGGGGGGTCATTGGGAGATGATCACGTGTTTATTCCATGGGTGAGCACGCTGACCACAGGCCAACCTCTGGGTGGCATACATTTACACCACGTGACGATCATGTCAGAAAACAGTGCGCACTGCACTCCACCAACAGGAAGTGAAGGCTTGCAAAGACATCACAGAAAAATAGCAACAGGTGTGCAAACTGCAGAACGTGTATGTAACGGATATTAAAGCACCTAACACCCCCCCCCCCCCCCCCACCACCACCACCACCACCACCACCACCACATGCCTTCCTTTGTTTTTGTTTTTGTTTTGTTTTTTCTTTTGCTCCACAGGCCCTGCAGAGTCCGGTGTCTGCCGCATACACGCGCTGTGCTACTGCGTCACTTGCGGCACAGCCATATAAAGAAGAAAAAAAACAGACCTGCGAAACTAAAACGACCGCAGGGAACGATGTGGCACGTTACAGTTCAGCAGTTATTTCCGTTGAAGACAACAAAAGGCCTTTCCCCAATAATTCTATTTTAGCCCAGTATAAGATTTACCATTTATAGCCTGAAGTGTAATTGACCTCTGTCTGATTCAAAATTATTTTGTTGTTATAATAATTATTAATTATTTGTGTCTAATGACTGGCTGACTGTAACGAAGACTAACCCAACCAAATCCAGTTTTGCATGTGTTAGCTTTTCAAATCAAGTCAATTTTACTCATAAAGCACCTCTTACATCATATGTCACAATGCAGCTTTACAAGCGCATGGGTCCAGATCCCTAATGAGCAAGCCAGGGGCAACAGTACCAAGGAAAAACTCCCTAGTCTGGGATTAGGAAGTTTTTTGGAAAGTAGCCCTGTGTTTTCCCCTTACTCACTGACAGAGCCTCTCTACATTGACTGTGACACAAATGACGAGGCAGGCAGTTTATCACATGGAGGGTGTGACAATCTCATGATAAACTGAGTCACAAAACCTGATCAGAGAGGGTCACCACTCCAAATTAGGGTTAATGACATGGCAGGCAGTGACCCAGTACTACAGTAGCCATCCCTACAACTCCACACTCATAACTGAACTGTGGAACAGGTTATCCACGTTATCCGATGTTCCCACATTACAAAGCTATTCATGAACCACTAAGCTGATTCTGAGGTAAAACTCATGAGTAAGGTACTATTACTTTAGGCACTATTCATCCTGAAATGAAACTTTCTATTGCTTAACAGAAACCTGCCTCCCATTTATGTAAAAGAATCGGGGCTTCACACAGTATGACATAGCGGTAATATAAGATTTTATGCAAATCCTGTGGGCATTTTTAACTGCTAAGCTAAGAACAAGAGTTTATGTATTTTTAAATGTGTTGTGTAAAATGTGTGTTGGTGCAAAATGTTTGGACACCCTTGGTATAAGGATGCACCAAATGTTGCAGTTTCTAATTAACATTTGTAAAATGTTAATGTAATGTATATTTTGCTCTGCTCACACCAGCACTGCTAAGTGAAGCCAGATGGTGCTCAGCAACCTATTTTCAATTAGAAGTCTTAAACTACCACCAGCATCAAACTAGGGTCATGTGCTCAGCTTAATGTTTAAAGTAAATAAATATTTTGCGAATCAGGACTTTAATCTAAGTACTGAACTCCAGAAACAACTGTGGGCAATGAATGTTGGAATGTCAAAAAAAAACTTGGAAATAAAATCTAACATGGTTGTCATTCACAAAAAAAAAAAAACCCTGAATGAATGGGAAGATGCAAGAGAGAGAGAGAGAGAGAGAGAGAGAGAGAGAGAGAGAGAGAGAGAGAGAGAGAGAGAGAGAGAGAGAGAGAGAGAGAGAGAGAGAAATAACGGTGTAAGAGGGGGTTATGTATACATAAGACTGCAACTTCACCCCACAGGTAACAGATAGCATTTTATTGTAAATGGGATATAAAAAAAAAGAGTACACACGTCCAAGTGCACTGTAACAATATTTATTGATTGTAACAATATTTATTGATTGTGATTGCCCATTTTTGACAGTTTTACCAGTGTAATACACACACACACACACATACGCACTCACGCACACACACACATGCATGCACATACTCACCAGTGAAGATGGACATTCCAGATTTAGAAAGTAAAACTCCTTCCCAAGACTTTACTCAAGCTTGCTAGATTTTCTAATTAGTGCCAGGTAAAATTAGTGGAATCAACACAATCCAAGAAGCCTGAACAAAACCTTGGTGAGGACTTTTACATTCTGAACTTGGAATGTCCACATCTGCTCACCCACCACTTTATTAGGTACACCTTTATTAGGTACACCTTTCTAGTACCGGGTTGGACCTCCTTTTGCTTTCAGAACTGCCTTAATCCTTTGTGGCATAGAAAACATTCCTCAGAGAGTCTGGTCTATATTGATATGATAGCATCACGCAGTTGCTGCAGATTTGTCAGCTGCACATCCATGTTGCAAATCTCCTGTTCCACCACATTACAAAGGTGCTTTATTGGATTGAGATCTGGTAACTGTGGAGGCCATTCGAGTACAGAGAACTCATTGTCACATTCAAGAAACCAGTCTGAGTTGATTCGCACTTTATGACATGGAGTGTTATCCTGCTGGAAGTAGCCATCAGAAGATGGGCACACTGTGGTCATAAGGGGATGGACATGATCAGCAACAATACTCAGGTAGGCTGTGGCATTGACACGATGCTCAATTGGTACTAATGGGCCCAAAGTGTGTCAGGAAAATATCCCCCACACCATTGCACCACCACCAGCCTGAACCGATGATACAGGGCAGGATGGATCCAGGCTTTCATGTTGATGATGTCAAATTCTACTATCCAAATGTCGCAGCAGAAATTGAGACTCATCAAACCAGGCAATGTTTTTCCAATTTTCTGTTGTCCAATTTTGGTGAACCTGTGCATATTGTAGCCTCAGTCTCCTGTTCTTAGCTGACGGGAGTGACACCCCGTGTGGTCTTCTGCTGCAGTTACCCATCCATCTCAAGATTTGATGTGTTTTTTGTTTTCAGGCTATTTGAGTCACTGTTGCTGTTCCATCAGCTCTAACCAGTCTGGCCATTCTCCTCTGAACTCTGGCATCAACAAGACATTTGTGCCCACAGAACTGCTGCTCACTGGATATTTTGTTTTTTTTCTGACTATACTCTGTAAACCCTAAGAGATTGTTATGAGTGAAAAACCCAGTAGATCAGCAGTTTCTTAAATACTCAGACCAGCCCGTGTGGCACCAACAACCATGCCATGTTCAAAGTCACTTAAATCACCTTTGGTTTGAACTGAGGCAGATCGACTTGGACATGTCTACATTTCTAAATGCATTGAGTTGCTGCCATGTGATTGGCTGATTCGACATTTGCGTTAATGAGTTCTTGGACAGGTGTACCCAATCAAGTGGCCGGTGAGTGTATACACTATATTACCAAAAGGATTCGCTCACCTTCCTTGACTCACATATAAGCTTAAGTGACATCCCATTCCTAATCCATAGGGTTCAATAAGACATTGGTTCACCCTTTGCAAGAACAGCTTCTCTGAAGGCTGTCTACAAGGTTTATGGGGATTTTTGACCATTCTTCCAGAAGCACATTTGAGAGGTCACATACTGATGTTGGACGAGAAGGCCTGGCTATCAGTCTCTGCTCTAATTCATCCCAAAAATGTTCTATCAGGTTGAGGTCAGGTCTCTGTGCAGGCCAGTCAAATTCATCCACACCAGACTCTACCATCCATGTCCTTATAGATCTTGCATGTTGGAAGAGGAGGGAGCCAGCTACAAACTGTTCCCAGAAAGTTGGGAGCATGGAATTGTCCAAAATGTCTTGGTATGCTGAAGCATTCAGAGTTCCTTTCACTGGAACTAAGGTGACAAGCCCTTAACTGACTACAAAGGAAAGTAAATATAAGATGTCATTCTTTAAAATAATCCCATGTATGCAATGGGGGAGAATGGAGGAGAGAGAGAGAGAGAGAGAGAGAGAGAGAGAGACAGACAGACAGAGACAGACAGAAAGAGTGATGACATAGGGCAAGAAGGGGTTACGTATTACCAGTAAAATAATCTCCAGTCTCACAGGAAACAGGAATGATTTTTTTTCTAAATGGGGTATAAAAAAGACCTCCAAGTACTGAAGCACATCTCTCCACCCATAGGGGTTCAGGCAGCTCTTACGAAAGAGTCAACAGCCAGTGACGGGAATCCAGCTTCAACAATGATCCTCCTAAGGGCCCTCCTGCCTTCTCTTCTGACAGCACTGCTGCAAATGCTAAGAGTCTGTGGAGGGCTTCCCAGTCAGGCTGAAAGCTTTACGCTCCTCGTACTCAAAGATATGAGACTATCACGTGAGTATTTTCTGTTTAATTCCACAATAGTTGCAGAGAGAGAGACACACTGTTGCAAAGATTAAGGGCTTGGAGACCAGAGTGCTTTCATGTAAACACAAAAAGGCATAGAAACTTGAGGGGTGGGGGACATTCTTATCTAGCACAGCTGCTGTTCATGTTAGTTTGAATTTGTACATAGATACAGTAGGAAAATGATGTGATTGAGACTGCACTATTAAACAGGACAGTGCTTGAAAATGTTCAAGTATCAGAATCAAACACCTACTCCTTTCTCAGCCGGTGTTGCATGACTAATGCTGTTACGGTGTTACAATGTTAAAATTTGTTTATTTTACAGATTTTCTTTTTTTTTTAAACCACAACTGCACTTTTTTTCCCACCAGTTCATATCTGCTTTGCAATAACAACATAATGCTTTCACGAGAGATGATAAGGTTCATTTTTGTGTGTTTGAACCTGCTGGTCAGTTAATGACGAAGATGTGAAACAGCACTACATGATACATGATTTTCTCAAAAGGCAGTAAGTCAGGCCTCAGGTCTAGAATGAAGACACATGTTGACCTTTGGTCCTACAGCTGCCAATCAACAAATGACCTGAATATGAATAAAACAAACAAATAAAAAAAATGTTAAAGAAAAAAAAAACACATGAGATGGCTACAGCTGACACTGGATGGCCAAAGAGAAGACCCAAATTCCAAAAGCATCCCTGTCAGAAACTGTTCTGAATCTTTGACTTTGAGTCATCATTTACATGCAAATGCTCGCGTTTATGATCAGTGGCTTACAGTAATCAAAACCAAAGCCCTGATGCTTAAGCAAAGTAGGTTTCTCACCTCTCATCTCTGGGGCAGAGAGAAGAAGCTCATGCATCATAGGTTGGTCTTGCCACAAGCACCATCTGGGTTAACCTAGTGGGGTCTGCTTTATCAATCAGTCATGAAAAGATGTGTCAGTCACACTCACTCTGTGTACCTTGAAGATAAACTCAGCCCTTTTTCTTTGAACTCTCAGGACTGAGACGAGTAAATAATACCAGAGATTTATATGCAACTGTCAGAGCGTTTGATTTGTCATAAGCTCATTGATGCCCGCAACACATATATATATATATATATATATATATATATATATATATATATATATATATATATATATATATGTGTGTGTGTGTGTGTGTGTGTGTGTGTGTGTGTGTGTATTCAAATGCTAAAAATGTCCATACATTATACTCAAAGAAAACGTTACTGTTCTACACAGACTGAACTTCCTTTATGTCTGTAATAATGGACAAAAATACACATACATTTTCAAAATGCCCATATTTCACACATGAAGAAATGTGAATTTCCATTATTTACCTTATGCAATACAAGTACACACATGCAAGTGCACTGTAACAAAGTTTATTGATTGTGATTGCCCTGATGCCCATTTTAGACTATATAGATATAATTATAAATATATTAACAAATATAATGTTTTAATAAACATCGTCTCACATTCATTCTGAAATTATCATCTTAAGCCACATACTACAATATCTCTGTCAAATTGGATCATCTAAAGTTGATGATTAAATTCAATACCCTGGAATATAATGCCAACTACCATGGAAATAAGGCTGAAAGAAAATGTCATTGTGTCATCATATGTATCATAAGTTGGATATGTGATTTTTTTTAAAGCTGATTAATAGAATTCTAATGTACTAACATCATGGATAACTGACTATAAAGGAAATTAAATCTAAGATGTCATTCATTTAAAAAATCCCACATATGCTATGCAATGGGGGAGAATGGAGAGAGAGAGAGAGAGAGAGAGAGAGAGAGTGAGAGTGATGACATAGGACAAGAAGGGGTTACGTATTACCAGTAAATGAATCTCCAGTGTCACAGGAAACAGGTAGGAATTTTTTCAAAATGGGGTATAAAAAAGACACCTCCAAGTACCGCAGCACATCTCCACCCATAGGGGTTCAGGCAGCTCTTACGAAAGGGTCAACAGCCAGTGACGGGACTCCAGCTTCAACAATGATCCTCCTACGGGCCCTCCTGCCTTCTCTTCTGACAGCACTGCTGCTCGAGTTCGCTGAATGCAAAAGATTCAACTGCAAAGACAAATGCTGTGAGTTTGTGGAGGGCTTCCCAGTCAGACTGAAAGCTTTACGCTCCTCGTACTCCGAGATACGAGACTATTACGTGAGTATTTTCTGTTTAACTCCACAATAGTGAGAGAGAGAGAGAGAGAGAGAGAGAGAGAGAGAGAGAGAGAGAGAGAGAGAGAGAGAGAGAGAGAGAGAGAGAGAGAGAGAGAGAGAGAGAGACTTAATGCAAAGATTAAGGGCTTGGAGACCAGAGTGCTTTTATGTAAAAACAAAAAGGCATAGAAACTTGAGGGGTGGGGGACGTTCTTATCTAGCACAGCTGCTGTTCATGTTAGTTTGAAGTTGTACATAGTTTTCATGGAGATGACTAAGACAGATATGAGACTGAACTCATGATTCCACATTTGATGTTTGTTCTCCCTGTTCAGGAGGAAAATGATGTGATTGAGACTGCACTATTAAACAGGACAGTGCTTGAAAATGTTAAAGTAAGTATCAGAATCAAACACCTACTCATTTCTCAGTGTTGCATGAATAATGCTGTTACATAGTACATTATTTAAATGTTTTTTTACAGATCTATTTTTTTTAAGCACAACTGCAGTTTTTTCCCACCGGTTCATATCTGCTTAGCAATAACAACACAGTTGTCATAACGAAAGTGGAGAATCTAAAGAGAGTACTACCGTTGAAAAACCGGCTGACTAACCAGATCTGATATTCGCTGTCTCGTTTCTCTTACAGAGTCCATATGGATGTCATGTAATGAAGGACATTTTGCATTTTTACTTGGAAACCGTTTTACCAAGTGCTGCCTCAGAAGTCAAAAGGCACTTCAAAACGCCAATAGACGCGATCGGAAACATCTTTCTGGAGCTGAAGAGGGAGCTTGTAAAATGCGTAAGTGCCGCGGTTTTTTTGCTTACTGAAATGTCGCACTTTATGGCCATTTAAAGAGGCGAGTGTCCACATGTTAAAATTGCAAAACATAGTTAATCAGCGTCCATACAGAAAACGCACTGCAAGAGTATCAATGGCTCGGGCTTTTAACGCGCAAACAACCAAATTAGTAATGCGTAAAAGTTCGTAAGACATGCAATACCAAGCGTCAGCGACAGGTGTTTACGTTCGCCCTCCAATATTACATTTACCCATAACGTGCAATTAATACATGTGTTTTGCTACAGAGGAGTTACTTCGCTTGTCAAAAACCATTTGAAATTTCAACCATCCAAAACTCATATAATCAAGTAAGTGTTAATAAATAAAAACATATGCAAACCACAAATCAGTCATATACGCACACATATACATATCTAACATATGCATATCTATCCATATATATACATGAGATGTATAATGATGGTTACGCCTGTGTGGCTCAAAGGGTAATTTTTTGTTTTGCTTTTAGATGGCGGATAAAGGATTATACAAAGCCATGGGAGAGCTGGATTTGTTGTTCAACTACATTGAAGATTATTTGGCATCAAAAAGACTTAACAACTAAATGCAAATAAGGACACAACGGATAACCTGGGATTACGTGATGCATAATATTATAGTTTTGGAATACGCACTGGATATTGTATAGAAGTCTTAATGTATGATTATGTTATTACCATGATCTGGCCTCTACTTGAATAACGACAGGTCCATCTCTGGTATGCAGTCACACTACGTCCGCCATGTTTGTTTGCTTTCTAGAGTATGATCTCTTGAAAGGTTCTCAGGGATGATGTTCTTAGAACAACCAAGTTCAAGAAATGTTCTTTTATAAGTCACATTGACCAAGGCTATTCGTAAACATAGTTGCTTTTGGCAATTATAATTTAAATCTAGGGGAAAATTAAGTGTGAATAAATATTTATTAAGATCGCTTTATTTTCTAATTTATTTTTTTATATGTTGTGTAAATTATATCTGCAAATGTTGAACATGCCAATGTCTGCTAAAGTATCATGTTTATGATGTAATATATTTGGAACTATTAAACAAACTGTAAGTTACATATTGTCTCATGTTCATTTTGTTAGTTCTTCAGTAATGCTGCAAATCATACATCTTGTGAGGGAGTGTAATTAAAAAAATACTGAGGACATGAATAATACAGTCTTGGCATGGATATGCGAGACCAGGGTGTGCCTAAACCTGAGTAAAGGCAGTGTCTGAAGAACGAGATCTCTAACCTCAGTACTGACCTAAATAGGCGCAATTTCCAGCAACTCACATCTTTACAGTAACATCACACAGCTCTTGTCGCTTCACAGACTATATAAGAACAAAAACGTGTAACTGTCATGTAGCTCCAGCACGCTGACTCGGGGTGAGAGCGGTCTTGTGTCAGCAAAAAAAAAAAAAAAAAAAGAAGAAGTAGTACTAGTTTCAGTTATGGCGGTGCTGAGTAAAGCTTTGAGGTGTTAGTTAGTGTCGCATTGTAATTTCGGAAACCAAAAGCACTTTGCATGAACATAAAATGAGATTACATTTGGATTGCACAAATTCGCACCCATCCTTCTAGCTCAAACAAAAAAAAAAGTTGTGCGCAGCTGTGACTGGGACTTGGAGTGCTGATGTAGTTCAGAAGCTCATCCAAAGAAGAAAGCTGAGGTGGAACTGGGATTGGCACCAGAATTATTTCCAGATTCCTCTATCAACTCTGGCCTCACCATCTCTTACAGGAAGTACCCTCCACATCCTTTCTGACAGGATATAGTCCACGTCACCATAAGGAACAAACTTGGCCCAGCCAGACTGAGTCAACTTTTTAAATTATGCCAATCTGGGAATCTTGCTCAATAGACCCAAAGAAAAAAAAATCCTTGTATGACTGAACAGACATTTTTCTTACGAAGACTTTCGTGGCATTAGCACACATATGCAGGAATGCAAAACCAGTGGGACGATGAAACTACTTGCACATGCACATTCAACAAACATAAAACCCATCTTAGACGTACTAAGTCTATAGGTCATCTGTTTTCCATGCACATGCGTTTACCATCCACTAGCCCTTGTGAGTATGTATGCAAAAAAGAAATCATAGCTGGATGATGCATGATGTCCAGTCTTAACTGCTGAACTATGGTGTCATGAACTTCAGACTTAGCTCCAGTATTTCAAGACTGCAAGTGTACAATAGTACTCTTCATATTAGGTAGAAGGTAACCTGTGCTAACATCTGTGTCCTTTCCCCTGGACATGGAAGCCATCTATAGTTATCTGCTTTAATTTTGCAGCTTAAAGATGAATCGATCCAGGATTCTGCATGCCTTTTAAATAAGTGTCAAATTATGTATTTGTGTAGGCGTGTATATTCAATTGATCATGTGAAAGTGTTCTGTGTATCACATCTGCCTCTGCCCACACAAAGAACTAAAGTACATACTGTACTTATTATTTAGCGGCACACGGTGAATGTCGTTTGTTACTGAATGACGTGTGTGAAAAATCGCACATGCTATTGGATAATTACACTATCCATCTTTGAGTTTCCTTTTAACAGATGCTGCAGCTGCTTTGACATACCTCTGCCAGGTCAAATTAAACCATCAATAAGATTAAAGTATAAAATAAAATTAAGATGAGCTTTTTTGGTTAGAATCTTACCACAGCAAAGACGTTAAAGCAAAACATTTTAACCTCAAAAATGTAGATGCACTCGAGATCAGCACTACAGCTATGTCTGCAGTTCACACTGCAGACATATGCAACGAGTGCATTTGGAGAAATCATGAGGGCTAAGAGAAGTTCAGCAAGAGCACAAGTCCCCAGTGTCAGATTGTGACAAGTCATCGTTCTCAGTAGGAGGAAGACATTTGTGAATTAATAAGTATTCATTCACAGTAACAGGATCAGAGTATACCATACATGGGCATCATTCACAGAAGCACTTATTGGATTTGAAATTTTTTTGTATTTCAAAATTATTCCAGTCATCTGCTCACTGCCAGCCAATGATCCAGATATTAAATCATTGACATGTTGAAAGATGTACATCTTAAATGACGTTCGTGTTACTGAATGACACACTTAATGGTGTACACGTTGAAGAGGCTTGTCGGGTTTACCCTTTTCTTTCTTACATGAAAGTTTTTTTGTTAATTCACCAAAGCAGTGCACATTGCATCGAGCAGAGTGCAACTTGAAAAAGGCGTTAAATGTGTGAAAGCGCACATTAATCTCTGGAACAGAAAGATCTCAGACAATGATTGATCTAGATCCAAGATAAGCTTTTGCTGCTTGTAAATGTTTATTTCACAGATCACTTTACTTAAATGGGTGTGGCTGAGACCGATATTCACCTAGTTATGTTTACCAACATTGAAAGTACTTTGAGTCGGATTCTGAAAATCAAACTATTGAGAGACAACTGGCTTACAGTCAGACGACACCCAGAGAGGCAGCTGACTTGCATAGCACACTATTGGACTTCCAGGCATTGTTCAGACTTTTCTAGGATGAGAAAGACTCCCATCGTATTATTGTACATTATAAGTTTCCTGATTAGGTCTACACCTGTGCAATGTGCAAAATGTTTTCTTGAGTGACCTTTTGCCAATTTCCTGCCTTCCCATCATCCAACAGTACAGCAGTGTAACAAATGCAACCTCACGCCAAGAGAACAATTAGCCAAGCAGAACTCAGAAAGGAAAGGCCAATTTTGGTGAGAAACGAGGTGGAGTGTTAGCCTCACATGGACAATGCCATTAAAAATAAGATTGACCAAAAAAAAAAAAAACATCAAAATGAAGACTTTTTATGTTCTTCAGAAATCTCTGAACGGTGTTCTGAACACATCCCACAAAGTATTACAAGGTGTATAAGCCTCGTTTGATCAAAACCAAACACGCTTTGACAAACTGCCAATATCTAGAGTTGAAAAAATGCCAAACCCCAAAACCTCAGTTATGTCAAGGGTTACCGGAGGGCAACACAAGGTTGATGTACAACCTCAGCCACAATTACCAACTGTCATTAGAACCGCTCACATCACACATGTAAAATGTAAAAAATTGCTCACTTTAAACATCCAAAATGAATCATTTCTGTATCACAGCATTGTTGCAAGTAATTTACAACTACATTTACACAAAAATACACTATACTGCCAAAAGTATTCACTTATCTATGCAAATCATTGGATCCAGGTGTTCCAGTCAGTCACTTCCATGATCACAGGTGCATACAACAAAGCACTTGAAACCATGGACGTAATTTTGATTTCAAAAGTGGGGGGGGGGGACATGGATTCGTCGCTATTTAAATATTTGGTTTTAACTGTAAAAACTGGGGGGGACCAAAACCAGCTTTTGAAAAAGTGGGGGGGGACATGTCCCCCCCCCCCAAATTACGTCCGTGCTTGAAACAATGAGTCTCATGGCCGAGCAGCCATGTCCAAACCTTGCATCACAAAACGCAATGCAAAGTGTTGGATGCAGTGGTTGTCAGCACGCCGCCACTGGACTCTAGAGCAGAAAAGACATGGTCTCTGGAGTGACCGTTCACACTTTTCCGTCTGGCAATTTGATGGTCTGGTTTTGGTGGTTGCCAGAATGGTATGTCAGACTGCATTGTCCAAGTGTAAAGTTTAGTGGAGGGATATTATGATGCAGGATTGTTTTTAGTTTGGTTGAGGGTTTTATGGGGTGGGGCTGGTTTTAAGAGTTGGGTTCAGCCCCTTAGATGCAGTATAAGAAACTTTTTATGATTTAGCAAACCAAGACAGTCTCATGCTTCTGGAAGAATGGTCAAAATCCCCATAAAAAAAAAAGAAAGAGAGAGAGAAAGAGAGAGAGAGAGAGAGAGAGAGAGAGAGAGACACACACTCCTAAACCTTGTGAAAAGCCTCCCCAGGAGAGTTGAAGCGGTTATCTCCGCAAAAGGCTGGCCGATGTCACTCAAGTTCAAATGCGACTGAAGAAAGATGAGCTAATACTTTTGGCAACATTGTAAGTATTGTGATGTATGTATTGTCATGTACAAATAACTTTTGTATGGTGGAAACAAATATTCTGGTATACTGTGAAGCACAGTATCTCTACAGTCGCTTATATAAAACATGACTCGTGTCGTTTTTCATGTGTTTTAATCCAAATTTGAAGCAGACCAAAACCTGGGTACAGCAGCTGAACACTGAACACATTTCTTTTACTCCCTTGCATGTTTTCCTGGGGCTTACATAACAATCTCTGCAACCTATTTGTCTTTTTTCCAGGAAAAAAGCAAAAAAAAAAAAAAAAAAAATAACATTTTTGAAATGAAAATGTAACAATGGCTTACAAGTGATTAAGAATAATTTGGAACAAATGGATCAAAGAAATTCAAAAGAATGTTCTTCCAAATCCCAGAGTGAGCAAAAACAAGCACATCTGAAGTGGCACAGGAATTATCTGGGTGAGATCTTGGGGGAGCAGTCATCTGCTTCCGCGGGGTAAAAACTTAAGCTGCATTCACAATTGAGAATATGGACTCAAAAACAAACAAAAAACACACCCCACAAACATGCCCTCAGTGCAAAGCCAGTAGAGCCGGAAGATCTCCAATACAATTTTTTTAAATAAAGCAAGATACATTCTCCCCTTAAACCTGCTACTACTCTGCGTCATCTGGGTTTGCATCTGTTAAAATCAGATTCCTACCATGTAAATTCATATAGGAGAAACAGAGAAAATCAGCATAAATCTTGGGGCTAAAAGTCAGAGGGTCTTAACACAGCTCTTCTCAAAAGTTTATCCACACTGTTGGCTAGGGCTAGATGTTAGTGGTGGGCGGGGTAGGCTTAAAAAAAGTACAAACGCATTGCTATACGAAAGACCACAGCTATTTTCCCAAGAGAAACTGTCCATCAAGCAGTATATGTTCACACCCACAGACGAACGTAAGCCGAAACACCATTGACCTCAGCACTGATTGCCTGGGAGAAGATCTTGCTGTTTACTGGTACAGGTTAAAAACAGTGTAAACCTTGCGTCACATGTACAGCCATTCAACATTTTTCTTTTCTTTTTATAAACACTGACCAACATTCTTTAAAAGACTATTAAGGACCATTAACAGTAGCTTGGGAAATTTTATGCATAGCACTGATGAGGTGAATCACAGTATACCCAAAAGCATAGAATCCAGAATCAAACATGGGAAAGGTCAAGCAGAAATAAAGTGTGGGAGAATGGGAGTGTCCTTAAATAACAAGGCAATACTCCATGGGGGGTGGGGAGGAGATGAGGTCCCATTACTTTCAAACAAAAAAGGACAAACCTCAGCATCAAGAGGTCAATCTTAAACCTGTAGGTGCAAGGAGTCCAAGCGCTGTGAGGAGCTGGACCTCGGCCATGAGTCTCCGAGCGCTGCACCAAACGCTCCAGAGCACATCTACATTCCACAAGTCATCTCAGAAACGCGCCTGCTCCTTTCGCACATCGGCAACTATGGCGCATCACATTTTTTTGGAACTAGCAAACCGTATACAAGTGCAGGGGTGTTTCTGAGAAAAGGGGAGGGTGGGGGGGGGGGGGGGGGGGGGCGCGTGCTTGGTGAGGAAGCTTGCGTAATGCTCAAGTTCCTCAGGTTGGCCTTTCATGAGAGCCTGAGTTATACATCCACAAACTGGGTGTCCTATAGATATACAGTGCAACTCGGATTGCATATCTACAATCCACATAACATAAAAGAGAAGTATGAAATTAAACTGCAGTGACAAAAGTGTGCGTGAGAAAATGTACCAAAGGTGTTGATTTAAAACAGAGCATTTTTTCTCTTTAGCATTTGAATAACCCAACACACCTTGTGAGAAAACAGTAATTATGCCATTATGATGAGTATGTATAAACATCAACTCTAAATTCATAATCTTTGCTCTTCAAATTTTATAACCCTTTTCAGGGTGCAGAGTGGCTGATTAGTTACAAAGGCTGAGTAATAAAAAGAAAAGGTTCACTAAAAGCAAATCAAAATAAAAGAGATAAAAGATTAGGATAAAAAATAAACACATTGTTTTAAGGAATTACCATTGAGTCACCTTTTACCCATGTTCATGAATTATTGCTTCCTTTTCAACAACTTTTTAAAAAGTATGCATGTGACTTGAAGGTGTGTGCGTGTGGACTGTAGACAAAACTCATCATGCTGGGGTTTGATTCTCAGCAGCCATGTTGGCTTTCTTTCTTCTCTTTACCAGTAAAGGATTGGTAGAGTCCTCAATGGTTTTGATTTTGATCTGCTCATAATCCACTCGCATTGTGGCCAGGGCGCTGGTCATCTCCTCCTGTGTTGGGCATAAACACACCGGCAGTTAAACATCTGGGGACAATGGGACTGAATGCTGAGTTAGGGTTTCCCCATCAGTGCCCATTAACAGTCATGCACTGCAAAAACATGAGCTAGTTTGAGGAAAGCATGTAAATGCGAAACATACTCATGGCTAAACCTAAATGGACTACAGGTGGACTTAACTTCCCACAAGAATCTTTTGTTTTTCAAGTAACATGTTGGTTTGCATGTCCTAGTCACATTTTAAATAACTGATGCAGCACATCAACAAACCTATATACACCATGACTTTTTGATGATACACTCAAAAAGTAAATATCATACATTCCTTTACATTGCAAAAATTCCTTTACAATTGACCACATTATGGCTTTTGCTATATTGCTGAACTGTGACTGTTCACTGATACTGTACACAGTTGTGCAGTATCAGGGAGAACTTCCTCACCTTCACGTCCTCCCACGTGTCCTTCTCCTCCTTCAGCACACGGCTGGTGTGGAGAGGCGTCTGGGGCACTTCCATCGATTGCTGCGCATGGCATTGTGGGTTAGCAACACTTGTTTGCAAGGGGCACAGCAAAGGGTTGTGCAGGTAGCGCATGTATGGAGGTGAGCATGCAGGGGTCTTACGTTGATCCAGGGATGGTTCATGAACTCCGTGATGGTCATCCTTAACGTGGGCTCTGTCTTCAACAGCATGCGGATAAGCTGTTTGGCTGAGAGGGAGCAAAAAATGAAAGGGAGTAAAACTATTATAAAAAAATTATTTAGAGTAAGTGGGAAGAAGTGTGGCAGTTCACAGCCTCTGTGATCTGACTTTGGAACTGAAAAAGAGAAAGTGAACACACGCACACACACACCTTCTTCTGAAACCTCTGACCATTCAGGATTGGGAAATTCATACTGCCCGTTACGGATTCTCGTCTTCATCCCGGGGGATATGGCAAGACCATGGTTGGAATAGAAAGGTGGGTAGCCACAGAGCCTACAACACGTGAAAAGACAAAACAGTTAAAACCAACAAACGAAAAACCCCTCAGACTACTGAACACACTGGCCCCTCATTCCTAGTCCAGCAGGAACAACCTCTCATCTTAAATAAGACACACAAACGTTTATGGAAGACAGCGTGCAAGACAGAGGCACTTACAGAATGTACATGATGACACCCAAAGACCACATGTCACAGGACTTGTCATATTTTTCAGGACCAAGAACTTCGGGGGCTACAACATGAAAGAGAGCAGTGAAAAGACGCATCGCTGGGTGCAAATACTCCAAGCAAGCAACAACGAATGGGAGGGGAAAAATAGTACAGGAGTTCCTAGAGAAAGACAGCCTCACCGACGTAGTAGGGCGTGTAGCACGGAGTATTGAGTGAATTGTGTGTGGTCGTCTCCTTGGCAAAGCCAAAGTCCGTTAGCTTGAGGGTCGCATTGGGCCTTTTTGTGGTGTATAAGAGGTTCTCTGGCTGAAAGAGGGAAGGAGCGAAGCTTAAAGACAAGGAGACTCTGTTGTCTCTGGGCTAAATGAAGGACAGAGGGAGTCTCACCTTGACGTCTCTGTGCGCAATGTTGCTGGCATGCAGGAAAAGGATGGCTTCTCCTATGCTCTTCATGATATCGGAGGCCTCTAGAGTTGGGGAGGTGAGAGAGTGGTTAAGCAGGCGCCCTTAGAGGAAGTCAGGGTACATAACTGCAAAGTCCAAAATGAGGGCGTACCTCTCTCTGTGAATGCCTGGTCCCCGCGGTCCTGAATACGGCTAAACAACTCACCACCGTCCATGCTGCAATATAAACGGCACACAAAGTGGAATATTCCCAAACACACCAAACGGGCCCTTTCTGAATAGATATAATCATCAAAAGAAATGATTTTCACACTTTTGGGCAGGAAGAAAGCCATGCATTTATTACAAGGTTCTTTCTTTTTTTCTTTTCTTTTTTTTTCCTTTTTAGCACATTCAGTCTTTGTCAGCAGGTCATCTGGAACATCTGCCTTTCAAAGAAACACACTGCTGCTTATAAGAATCTGAAGGGATGTGAGCTACTTTGAGGACAGTCACTGATGTTCAAAGTTCGAAACACCCGTAGGCCTGCCCCTTACTGTTAAGGGGTGGGGGAGAATCTAGCGCATAAACCCATTCAGAAAGGGGTGAAATGTTCTCAGCAAGGCAACCATACACATAAACCACATGAAGGGTCACACATGCCACCCCCCCTTCGGTGTGGTTATCACAAACATGCAGAAGCTTGAAACCAGAGCGGCCGGGGGTCGGCTGCCCTGCTTGGAATCCCGCCAGTTATAAAGAACTGAAATAGGTCAAACTTAGAAAGCCCATCGGCGGTATGAGTGTGCACGAGAGAGTGAGAGAGAGCGAGAGCGTGAGCATGAGTAAGGAGGCGCGAGAGAGCACACGCGCAATACGACAGCATGTGGGCAAGGTGTCGTTTTGGTCCCATAACAGTGTTCACAGTGACCATAAACAACCAAGGGAATCACAGTAAACAGCTGGAACTTTCAGGTATTTCAGGTGTGAGGTGCATTAACCCCATCCCCCTTATTCATCTGGGCAATAGCAAAAAAAAAATCAAGGTGATGAGTCCAGTCTGGTTATATCTATAACTAATACCTCCCAGGTCATACAAAATGTAACATGAAAAATTAAGAGGTGTCACATTAACACTAATGCAGATGAAACTGGTTAGGTGCCTCAGTGACACTGCAGTGGGGATTAAAGTTCTTCTATACTGCGAGACAAGATTCATTTTCTCCACTTTTTACTGTGAAACACGGGCGGTTTCAGAGGAACCTTTCAGAAAGGTCCCGCTTGCACAGAGGGAGAGGAATGAATAAGGTGTTAGACACAGGATTTGGGGTCCTCAACACGGAGAGAGAGAATGAAACAAACCACAACACGTGTTGCCACTTTCAGTATGCATAGGCTAAAAGGTTTCTATTGAATTTGTAGCCTCCAGGCAACCAGCGTAGAAAAAAGGGAGTTCTTCAAAACAGTACTCCCATACAGATAAGCATTGCTGAACAAAGTGCTTTATTAATAGGGGGTGGACACAGTATTAATTGTAGCAATATGCCCAAATATCAATTACTCCAACATTAAGCTCAGTAAATGTTTTGGTATCTCACAGAATCTGACAAAACTGTGCATAATGAAAAGGTTTTTTGTTTAGAAAGCTTACAGATCAGGTACCGTGCCGCCCGAGTCTTGACTGAGGTTTAACTACACCATCAAAAAGGAATTCCACTGGACGTTGGCCGGCAGACCTTACAACACTAATGGTCAAAACAAGGTCAACCGCCTTTTCCAGCTTATTTTTCAGGAACGCAGGTTTCCAGAAATAAGAAATGAGGAGGTTACTGCCGAACAGGACTGTGGCCCCGAGTGGCGGGAAGCATGCATAACCACAATTCAATGGTTTAAATTTCGAATCAAATGAATTAAACCATCCACGAGGTCCAGTCGTCACACGGACCTCAACTCTAGACGTCGCACAGGCAGGCACCTGTGCTACACACCATCCTGGGCTGAATCTGAACATAAATCTCGCTTCACTACAGTATAAACATGTAACGCGTGAAATGGCGCACTTTACATCTTACCCTAGCCTGTGCAATGAGTCTGAATGAACGAAATCATGCGTAGGCAAAAACAAGCCATATGCATAAAGCCTGCGTCAGAGATGAAGGATTAATGACGGCACTTGTGAGACAAAAGTCATAAATTCCACTAGGTCCATGGCCTTTACTAAAATACCATATTCTAAGCAAATTTCCACCCATCAAGGGCATTGTATTGTTTTTGATACAACGCTCTCAGAGGAAACATACTGCAAAAACAGACAGCAGCACTTTCCATTTCTACCTGTGTGGTGCTGGGATCCGTCATGACCTCCAACCCTTGTTTCCTGTCACTGCTCAAGTGCTGCATGCTTGCTCTGGGTTGGATTTCTTGTAAACTTTCTTGAACCTGCATTGGAACAGGTGTGATTACCTAATTATCTGTTAACCACTGAAGTAATAAATCTATTTCCTAATATCGACATCCGTCTACATGTCTTAGGATCAGGGGTAGGGGGTGTGCGAGTGTGTTTGTGTTTCTGAACACTGCAGAGTGAGCTAGTCACACTTTTTTATTTTATTGACCATTCTGATGAATGTAGAGCTCAAGCTTTATTGGAGGAAATCCATTAAACTGAAAGACCTGATGTCTTCTACATCCCAAATATGATGCATAAGCAAGAACCCTGGAGAGAAAGCAGACATCTCACGCGATCTCCGTGTCCCTGAGGTTTCCAATTCTGCTTTTTCTCTCTGTTTGGGGTAGCATTTATTTGCAACTTATGATGACTCATATATTAGTTATTAAAACTAGGCAAGTCTGAGGGTGCGGGGTAACCGCGAGATGGCCGCAGGGGGGAGGACCTGCAGTCCCTGCTCTCCCCCAGTATCTGTTTACGGTCAGCCTTATACACGCTGCTGTCCCCCACTCAGCGCTTTGGGCCAGAACGTCTGCGGGGGCGGGGGGAGGGGTCTCTGAAGAAGTCTGTAGCAGATACGATGAAACCTGGTTTAGGAACCGAGACGGCAAAGCTCCATCAAAGCACCTGACTAACTCCAAGGACACAATAGGACCTAGTTTCAGCAGGGCGGATGGAAGTTTGTATCGAGTTGATTACTGTACTTACTGAGATTCACATGGTGTAAAACAGTCAAATGAAAATTAGTGGTGAAACCCCAAATGATTTCACCGATCTTAGAGGCCCAAAATACAGCAGTCCTTAAGTTAGACATCCTTCAAGTAGACATTTATACACTGTAAAAAAAAAAACCTATTTTTGAAGTGGTGCAACTTTCCTTAAAGCAGTTAAAAAAAGGAAAAAAAAAGAAAAAAAAACCCACTTTATACCAGTTAATTCTGAAGGGCAGAAAATATTCAACGTCTCACTTTTCCATCAGACATGTACATCACCAGGAGTCAAGCATGCAAGTCACTGCCAGTCTGAATCGTGAAGAACTCATGCTGTGTGAACGTGTCCTGTTCCTTTCTTCACTAGACCCAACTCATATATGAACAATATATTCACTGCCTAGTCAGCTGAACCAGAAGTCATAGCGTGTGCTCATCATGAAAGCAGGCTGCATGTGTGTATGTTTCAGGGAGCGATGAGCACTGTGCAGTGCTCCTCGCTCACACATCTCCTTGCTAAGACATCAAAGCGTGAAACAGCCAGGACCCAAGACAACCATCATTTCACATGCGGGAACAGCGCTTTGGTTTACCAATCGACCAATGCAGTCTTTCAATCAGTGTGGTTTACGTGACCAGATACCGTAAGACCTGTGAGAAAACGTTCATCTCTGACACAGAGAGAGCAAGTGGATGAAATGACACGCAAGATCTGATTTTTCACATTTCAGAGGAAAGAGAGGAAAAGGGTGTTGGTGATGTTGAGGGATGTCAGGTCGCCGAAAGGGACGAGAGGCAAGCGTGAGTGTGAAGGTGTGAAATGCCTCGAGCTGAGAAACGTGCTGAGCCTGTGCACGACACTGGGATACGGGCCTGGGGTGAATCAGAGCAGAAGCCTGCGAAGGGTGCGAAATGCGGCCACAGGGTTGCGTTTCACCCCAAAACACCATGAGGCGGAGTTCGAAATGCATGCTCTATAGCTTCTGCATGAATTTCACAATGTAATCTTCAGAGTTTCACAAACGTGCTTTGGAAAAGCTAAATCAACATCTTATTTTGCTCAAGCACAGGAAAAAATTTAAAGGGCTCTTCAGTTTCGTCATAACACTTTGTATTAACTGAAGCCGTGCATATTTTAAAGGGCATTTTTCGTCCAAGCCGCGAGTCATGCTTCCTGCCTCCCTACAAACTACTAATAAAATAAACCATCACTGATTAAGCTCTAAAGATAAAATACTACTTAAATACCACAAACTGCACGTAGGCCAATAGAGGGATGTGTCACAGATCTACACAAATTATGAAACGGGCGTGGGAGACTTGGTATCATTTTGCTAAGCATGTGTATGTATTATATGGAAGAGAGGTTACAGCCTCAGGAAGTGTGCTTTTCTATATGCTTAAGCCTCTTTTTCCGAACAGTCATGTGAAACATCGCCTGGTCATGCCTTCACCACAACGTTCCAGACACCTGCTAGCACTCATTTACCCACAAGGTATGATGAGAAACCTCCAGATGACGGTGCAGCAGCAGACATGAGTGTGTGCTCAGGAATGACAACCAGGGACCTGAATGATTCAAATCGGTCAAAAATGACATCGACATTGGCAGCAAAAATGGTAACGGTGTGGGGTAGGGGGTGTAGAAGCAGGTCTCAGGTGTTGCGTGCTGTAAGTACCAGTACAAAGAGCATGGGGTACTACGTGTGGCAAGCATTTGCAATATTGATTCTACTAATGCTGGGGGAGGGAAGTGTGCAATGAAGGGGATGCACACTGCATGCCGTATCCGTACAGTCACTCATTACAATAGCAGCAACAAGCACATGGCAACCATGTGGCCCAAGGGGGCCAGGGAGGGGTTGGGTGGGGGGGGTGTACGGGTGACTCACCACTCCATGACGATGAGTAAGCACTTGCGGCCCTGGTAGAGGTTCTCATACACGTCGATGATGCGAACGATGTGTGTGCAGGGTGACGCTCGCCAGTGAAGTTCCACTTCCCGTCTGGCTTTGGAGCAGTCTTGCAGCATCTACAGCAACACAGCAGGGGCTTCCGTTAACGGCAGCTACCACAAACCATTACACAGACACAAACACCACATCATGGTAGAGAGAAATCCGACAGGAACCCCAGACCAGCGTTCACATTCACTCTTCTAGGCGGGTGGTAATTTTTCAGTTCACTGGCTGGATGCGCAAGGCTGACTGCTTGCAGAATCCGATTGTACAGATGTTTGACCATTTGTCTGAAGACTTGAACATAACGTTCCATGGTCCAAGCTGTGTGCTCCATCCCTGGGCTCCAGACATGGAAAAGCCTCAGGGAAAGTGTGTCCATGTGCAATAGCCTAAAAATAACATCCACATATCCTCACTGATTCATGTTTTGTTGCTAAACATTCCTGTACAATGATGTTTTGACAAAGCTTGTGACACTATTAAGATCAAGATTTCATTATAGTGTTGACTCATTTGAACAGCTGAACTTTCTGACAAACTTCCAGCCACTTGATTCTGAAGTGAGAAGTCTGTATCCTGGAGTTTTGGCTCCCCCTGTAGGAAGGACTGCTTCAATACACCTAGTTCCCCCTCTGAGGCCTAAACCAACGACATTCCCCGTGTCATATGATCAATTTTCCTTGATTACTGGTCATTTACAATTTAGCAAACCAGAGGAGCCAATAGGAGAGAACCAAAGAGACACAGCAGCAGCAGATCTTGTGTTATGTATCTGCACAACAGGCCACTACCGGTAGAAACCGCACTGACCAGAGAGACTTACGGCAGAATCTGCAAATGTTCTCCAGGGACAAATTAAACTTCAGCACGTGCCTCGTGCTCGGAAGTGCCCCATCGTGCCTAACTGGATTTATAGCAGTTAGTACAAATGTCGTGACCATCTGTTGTGGTCATGGCACCAAAAAGGTTCTGACAAAACTGGTGCGCTGTGGTAGGTGAATGCATTTCAGATTGCAAAAGGTTAGAAGCTGGCAGGCACCATGCTGCAACGCCACAATGCATCTCTACCCCATTTTCTTTGCAGAGCAGAAATGTAGACTGCCACCCAATTCTCACCCAAACAAACCCATGTTCTGACTCGCTGGTTAGAAGTCATTCAGAGCAGCTCCACATGTGCGACATGTACTTTGTGCAAGTGACCCACCACTCACCACAATGTGGAGGTGGCTTTGTGCCTGGACTCCATCTACAGCGCTGCATTAACGCACCGCTAGCCGTTCAAAGGAGGTGATTCTCTCTTCATTCACTGCTGCTCGTCCTGCAGAGAGTGCGTTCAGGGAAGACTCTCAAACAGCAGGGTTGGGAGTGGGCCCAGTGTCCTGGCTAAGGAGAGAAAAGCCTCTACAGCTCACCAGAAAGGCATTTCCACAAAGAGGACCTTCTCATAAGCACAGACGCGGCCTACACGAACGCCACAGCGAACAAGATGACGTGGCTGCTTTCATTACCTTGGATTGGTTTTTGCTGAATAATATGGACTGAACCAATAAAGAGTAAATCTCAGTATGGATTAATATATTGTCATCCCACAAAAACCACAGTCTTAATTTATCCACCAGGTTACTTTACAGGAGTGAACAGAAAGACCCACGGGTTTCAGGTTTTAAGCACTCCTAAAAAACACCTCAGCAACATCACAAGGTACTATGTTTAAGAGACATGTCAAGTGGAAAGCAAGTCAGCAAATAGACATTGTTTACTATTCAATATTGCTATACAGGGCTCTGCAGTACAGATATCAAAAAGCTTATAATATGCAAATTATCTCTATTGTCATAAGATCTCTAACATGATTTTAATATTAAAGCGTATTACGATTAGTGTAGTAGTATAGTTGCATTATGGTGTTCCTCTCCTTATCATGCAGCACTAATTCAGTTAATCTTAAATAAATATTATGTATACATGCACAGACAGTAGTAAAAATTGCAGTGTAGTACACAGGATTCCCATAGAAACAAGGAAGTAAACAAGGATACAGGAAGGGCACAAACAGCCCAGGTGTGTGCGGTCTTAACGCAGTAAGTCTGCCAGACAGCATCAATGCTCAGAAGATAATGTATGAAATGTACATGGATGAAATGCAGTTTTATATCTGCATCTACCGTGGCAGAATCTTGAGGCAGGAAAAATCTGGGTGAGTTAGGGTCCACCTCAGGCATCCCCTAGCCAGAAAGGTCAAAAGGCACGTGTGTGTGCATGCGCAAGAGTGAACACACACCGGATACATCACCACACAGTTATGCATGACAGCTGCTGGAAAGAATTTAATGACAGTGTCCTTCGCGGGGAGTCTCTACCCCTCTCTCTGCATGCAGGACTCGGGAATCCTCCCTCAGACTACCACTGCCCATGTTACAGTCCTGGTAGAGTTCCTCATCCAACCTGTAGGTGGAGCTCAAATCACCTGGTTAGACCAAAAGCCTCCACTTACAGTAACTTAAGACTTCAGTGGTCTGACTCAATGACATTCTTAAACCAAAGCCAGTCAGGTAATATCACTGCTAACTGCCGCCCCTAAAACATCAAAGCTATTGGTAAAGACTGAAAAGGCCTTAGCTTTAAGCCTTTTACTTTTAGCAATGCTGTGTTATAATAATAAACTGAACTACTAAGCCTGCTTTTGCCAATCAGCTCCAGTCTCTGTACATGCATAAAACACCTAAAATAACACCCAGCAGTGATGGCGTGTGTGTAAATGTACTTGTGTGTTCGAGGCCGACATCACCCACACACTGCTTGACGGGCACTGCCAGTCACAAAGTCTTTCTCCCTCTTCTCCTCATCCTCTCTCTCCGTCTCAATCACGTAGGACTGTGCGGTGCTGGAGACATTTCTGTGTCGGGAGTGCTTTGCGGGGGTAGCCCACAGATCTGCCAGTGCACAGAACAAATGCTGGTTGTGTCTGCAGCGCGTTGTGTGCCGGTTCACAGCCTCTGTAAGCCAGAGCACTGTCCAGTCCATCAGACCGGCGGGGTTAAATATGTTCCACGGACTAAAGTCCAAACCCACTGTACCATCAAAACACACAGCCTACAACCCACAAATCTACCATTTTACAAATGGATTCAAAAGTGGGAAAACAAATATAAAAACGACAACAAGAAGCTCCCCACATCCAAGACATGGTCCTCTGGTATGTGTAGAACGTGGTCCAAATCAAGACAGAAACTCTAGCGTGACCCGGTACCTCGGGTAAGGCGATATCCTCCTATTGTTTAAGCCACGTTAAGCCGCTCACGTAATTATACACTGAGCCTGCAAACGAAGAGCAGGTTGCCAAGCCAATGCGGTCAGCGAGGCGCTGGCTCCTACAGGCACCTGTTGTGCACCTGCACTCGTCAGGGAGGACAAAAGGACTATGGGTCCCTGAAATGGTGGCACCTGGACACCAGCTACAGACAGATCCCACCCACCATGGCACAGGACGTTTAGACTCTGAAATGAGCGAGAGCGCCAACTTTCCATGTTAAAGGAAGATTATTTGCAGCACACTAGCTCCTTTCGCCTTTTCCCACCAGATGTCTTGTGCTGGACTACACAGCATTGGGGAGGGTTTGGAGGAGGAGGGGTGGGGTGGGCACCTGCTTCCCAGCCACACAGGGCACCAGTTCAAAATGTGACATCACAGAAGGTCCCCAAGTGACAGGAGCACGTGCGCTTGCGTAAGAAGTGCGGACCCAGAAAGGGCAGCCATGAGCAGCCGTGAAATCTCATGTGACCGACGCACAGAGAACACCTAATAAAACTGCCATGGCGTCTTATTAGCATTGAGGAAAGGGCAGAAGACAGGTGGCATGAGTGAGCCGTGTCTGGGGGTGGCACAGTCACGTGTGCAAAGGAGGAGGGGATGGTGTGCAACCATCTTCTATTCAACATGTGGCAGAGTCTAGAGCAGCCATCCCCGCTCCACACACTCACTGAAACGCTGCCAAAGACCCAAGCAACAGAACACTCCTTCCTTCCCACCAGTAACTACATACTCACATGGCAGAGGGACATGAGGACATTCCCAAACACACAGGCAGTGTAGGATGTCCAATTTAAACTCAATACATCACAGTTCAAAAGTTTTGCTGACAATGTTTCTCCATTTAATCTCAGTGCCTAAACCGTGTGTGGTCACCAAGACACCCACTTGCATGTTGCTTTGCACTGAACATATTCACTGACTTTGACTGATGATAAAGCAGGGTTCATACACTTTTCCATGACTTTGAGGCAAATTTCAATGACTATACATTCTCTAAACATATGTGTAGACATGAAAAATAAGAAAAAATCCAGGCCAAAATTCCACAGTATATCATAAATTAATGACAAGCCACGTGGTTTAATTGAAAAAATAAACATTTACCGTATTTTCAATATCAATATAAACCGGAGTTACGACCTACTTTTTTTTTTTATTTCGCGCGTGCACGGAGGAGCAGTGGCAGCACAGTGGAGTGTTGTGGAGTGTTGTGTACGATAAGCTGAGGCAGCACAGGCTCCACTGCAGCCCATCTCGGCAACACGATCGCTCTTTCTCGCGTTGTACGCACGAGGACATCGTTAGTTTTTTTTCTATACTGTGTTTACGATCAAAACGTATCTAAATCTAGGGTCGCGCTTAACGACGAAAACTGCTTTATGACGGACTTTTCAGTCTCTAACCCCATCGTTAACCGTGCACATTTTGCACGCCCCGTGTCCTTGTCTTTCACAAGCCATAGCTTGTATTTGTCCAACTGAAGCAGTCATTGTTTAATCGGCATTTACCAGCATTACGCTGATTTACATCAAAGTACAATCTACAGCTCCGCTTGGAGTCCGACGCTAACGCAGTGAACTAATGTGTGAAGTTACGTTAGCGGTCCGCACAATGAAAAAAAATGGCTATATTATATTTATTAATTTTTTCTTCCGGTTATCAGAACAACATACATTTATTGTGTCAAGCAAATTTCTATGACTTTTCCAAAACATTTGAGCATTTTTTATTTTTCCAAAACTTATCCAGGCCTGGAAATTGCTATTTTCAAATTCCATAACTTTTCCAGGTTTTTCATGACCGTACGAACCCTGAGCTTAAAAAATCCCCATAATAAATACACAAACCATCATTGGCCGATTGAAAATGACAACTGTCAAAATAAATTTCAGTCCTTGATATAGAAACAGGATGATCGCACACAAAAACAAAGGAAAAACTAATTAAATTAAAAACAGGCAGGTAGCATCTGCAAAGCCAGTTAATTATGTAGGTGAAAGGTGAACTAAAAGGCTCAAAACAATTCCCAACTCTATGCAAAACCAATCTCAGATTCACAGAACCAATCTCCTCTCCTTAGATACTAACGGATCTGCAGGCAATCATGTCCCCATCTGCTGCCCTGAGCTCAGTGGGGGGGGGGGGGGGGGGGGGGGGGGTGTGTCGTGGGTGCTTCCAGAGCACCAGCACAATGGAGGCCTCAAAGGGGGTGGGGCAGGAGCGCCGTGTCTCCCACCTGCTTCTGTTTATAGAGAGCTCTGAGACAACAGGCAAAGCTTCTAATCCTCGTTCTGTAGAGCTGGATGTTAAACAGGCCCATGTCTCATTAGCATGTGTGCGCACACATTACTGCCCGTTGGTCAGAGTGCGCACCAGGCTATGCGTCAGGGCAAATACGCCTGTGCAAGTGCCTTGATCTGACTGAAAACATCTGTTGGCAGAAAACCTGTTTAACCAACAGCTGGCAACAACACGGGTCATTAGCCAGGGGCAACAAACACAAAGGCAGACAATACATGTCTTCCCCATTCTCCATAGCGTAGGACAATGGCTAAACAATTTCAGCAAAACAAACCAACAGGAGAAACCCATCTCAAACACTGGGGAATTGGTCACCAAGCAACGACTTTCTACCAACTTCCTCCTCTTCAGACGAGGCATGTTTGGTATGATGAGTGAGCATTTCAATTCCCATCCCACATCAAAATCTGATGGAACAAACTGCAAAGCAGACAGTGAGAACAGTGTTGGGACTCCTGTGATGTGAGGGCAGTTTCTGGACAGGAACTTTAGCAAGTTTACAGATCTCCAGGAGGGCGGTCCCGGGCTTCCTACGGACACTCTACTGAGCATGTGCAGGACGAGGCCGGCTTGTCTAGTTGCAATGGCCATCTGTCACCCCACTGATGCCACAAAGTTACCCCACTGTGCAAGACCGTTAAAAAGGGCAAGGAATCAAGAAGTGGATTGCCAAAATAGGATGAAGCAATATAGGCAATAACACAGAATATAATATAATACATGGAAGATTATGATGAAGAAGCGATTTGAGAAGCTGGCCGTTACATGACTCCATCTTAGGATGTACCATCCTGTATTTTCCACTGAAATATTCAAATCAAGTATAAGAGCAGTGGCGTTGACTCAACATCAAGATGTTTGTCAGCCATTGTCTACTGGTCCAAGCCTAGACTGAAGCCACAGAGGCAATATTTACCACAAGGCTTTTCATGCCACTGGATTCAAAGCAATTTGTGGTGAGTCTTTGACCTCCATGCCTATCAGCCCACAGCACAGGCATCAGGTCTGTCACAATGACCTGACACACACACACACACACACACACACACACACAAAAGACAACAACCAAACATGTATCCACAGCACAGCTGGGCTTGATCACAAGACAGTTTGATTATCAACACAAACTGCATTTATGATAATGTTACTAGGAGGTCATTCAAATGTTACTAGGTCATTCAAATCACAGACATGAACTATTCAAAACGATGAATATGACCTAATGCAAATATTGAGGTTCCAGTATTTTTTTTGTTGCCTCCTAACGTTCAGTGAGCAGACGTCGACACATCCAATTCAGAACTTTAGATAATTCAGTATTTTCTTAGATAATGCATTTTTCATACACCTCAACTATGTTTAAGGCAACATCATAGCTTTAACCCATATAAGTTTAATATATATTTTTAATAAGCTCACCAAGATTAAAGAATAACAGCTTAACTTATAGATAATTGTCTCTTTTTTACTTTATTTTGTTTTATTTGCATCTTACATAATCCAACGGAGATTGTTGTTTACTTATATGGATTAGTGTTAACATCTGAATAATCTGAACACACTCACCTATGAGAAAAACCCTTCTGTACACTCAATGGATTTCAACCCGTTCAAATGTTCAGATAAAAATAGGCGAAAAATCTCAGGTTACTCCTACAATATGCTTAGGGACCTAATAAAATGGCCTGCTAAATCCCAGCGCGATGAATGAACATGGGGGAGGATGTGTCTCGACAGGCTTCTGCTTTCTAGCAGGTCATGCAAACATACAAGCACAGGAAAGTGTTTCGAAACTTTGTAGTGTCAGGATGTTGTCTGGCTCAGGTGTGAGAAGATACTATACACCAATCGTTTATTGGCAGGCAAAGATATAGCCAGGGTAACAGATAATTTCAGGAAAGTATGATTTCAAAATTAAGGAGACCATGAAGACTTTATTACTGTCGTTCAATCTAAAGGAAGCGCCATTAACCCGCAGCGTCCTGGGAATGAATTTTGCTTTTTAAACAAAGATCTAAAAACTAAATTCTGCACAGCCCCCAAACTGACTGTGTGTATCCAAGGATGTACAATAACGGTAGCGAGAACATTGCAGACCAAGTGAGACGACACAAGCAGACAAGACCATTTCCTTAGGCACACGTTTCTAACAGTATGCACGAGCAGAGTCTGAACACTACACTGCTCAGGGAACACAAAGCATAAGAAAAGCCCGTTCAACGACGTGGACCAAACCAAATAAGACGGTTCATCACTTGAACTGCTTGATCCAGAACTGTGTGTTACATGTTGGTTTACCACAAACAGAAGGAAAAGCAGACTGGGTGGCCAGGAGACTCCGACATTCTGACGGCCAGCAACACTGGCTGGAGTTAAACTCCACCCACCTTTATGAAAGTACATACTTTAGGTTTTAGTTAAGATTAAGCACTAGTTAGAATAAGGATCCGGACACATGATCCTAATTACAAGGATGAGAATGGGTGGAGGGCAGACGTATTTTACAGAGACTGGAGGCAAGTGTCTGAAAGCTTAAAAATGGTTGGAATGTTATAATTTTGCACACACCCTACCCCCAACCTGTGTGGCACCTACACACATCCACCCACAAACCAGGCCATTCACTCACTCATCACTTGTACAACCCCTGGCAAAAAGTATGGAATCACCAGTCTGGGATGAGCACTCATTCAGACACTTTATTCTGTAGAACAAACTTGGATCAAAAACGATGCAATACTAAGGTCATTCCAAAGTGCAACTTGTTGGCTTTCTGAAACACTAAAAGAAATAAGAGTGATTTACATATTGGTTAGTGTAGGATTCATTTCTGTGGAAGAATGGAACTAATCAGAACTGTTCATTAATATCACTCCATGGAGTCTCTGCTGTGCCCATCTGCCCCTTCCGATGACACTTCTATAGTGGCAAGGCATTTTCACACTTGTCCCGAATACCTAAGGACCGGTTCTAGACTCGCTTGGGGAGGGGAAAATCACTGGTTTGCTTTCACCCAGACAAATTCCATGTGAACTTCTGCAAGTTGCATTAATGACACAATGACAAAAATAACTAACAAAAGGCTCAGATATGGATCAGAGCTAAAATAGCAGACCCTGATCTACCAGAACAGGCTGAGCTGGAACGTGGGGTATGTCTGCTTGGCGTGCTTATTGGTGAGAAAAACAAAACAACGATATTTCAAACAGAGTCTTATTGTGGGGATCCTTCCTTACAGGTGTCTGGCCAATTAAGTTAGGGTGGAGTAATTATGCTAGTTAAGTAGGCAAATCAAAGTTTCAGGAGTTTGCTTGAGGTCATTACAAGATGGCCGCTAAAGTGGACCTTCGTTCAGATCAGCTAGACTGGAAAGATCTGTAAGATTTATTCAACAAAAAGGACTGGGACGTGTGTGCCATGTGCTATGAAACCATTCATTAGACCAAAATGTGCACTGCCATTTTAAGACAAAAGACTATATGCTCATTTGGGAATGCCCAATTTAGGGTTGCAACAGTATGAGATTTTCACGGTATGATAACCGTCTCAGGAAATACCGCAGTATCACGGTTATCACAGTTTGTTACATATATTATTAAAAGATACACTGACCCTTAAAGAAATTACAACAAAAGTTTTTTTTTTGTTCAATGAACTATTTAGCTATTGTAGAAACCTGGAACTGTTGTATACAAAATGTCTCCTTAAAAAAAGCTGTACACCTGTTTATATAAATACTGCAAAATTAGAGAAACCTAAATCGTGGATTTCAGTAGGCCTACAATTATTTAAGTTTAAATTATTTAATATCTGATAAACTGAGCCTGGGTCAGTGTCTGATCAACAACTAGGGATGCACCGAAATGAAAATTCTTAGCCGAAACCGAAAACCGAAAATGAGGAAACCAAGGCCGAAAGCCGAAAACCGAAACACCGAAATACATAAAGCACTTTGAGTTACATGTATGTATGAAAGGTGCTATACAAATAAAGATTATTATTATTATTATTATTATTATGCCAATTATTAGTAACATTGGATTTATGGCTAACCTCACTAAAATCAAGGCATTGCTATTCAAAGAATAAATCAACTACAAAATTTGATTTGTATATATTTATTTAGCACTGACATTACAGTAATGCATATTATAAAATAAAATTAGTGGTGGGCCGTTAACGGCGATACCGCTGACAACGGCCGACCACTAATTAAATTAAACTCGCTTGCAGACCGTTTTTATCTGAGAGGATAAATATATGTATTTTATACGAGTTAAATTTAGTTATAACTGACTGGCCTGAAAGATAAATATAAATTCTCTCATAAAAACGTGACGTGAGTTGCAACAACATTAAACAGCTCAGGTAAACACACTTCTGAGAAATGTCGTCTGCTCGGCAAAACATAACGGGGCTCAATGTGCTCTATTAGCCTACGAAATCCCTACGACAGAGAACGGCTGATCGTCTAAGGCAACGAGTTCCATAATTTTTGGTGTAATGTCTTTTGCCTCGGCGCCATCACTGGAAAACTTTTTTGCTAGCTTTATCCAAATAAGCGCGTGCAGGTGGCGATTTTTGCTTGCGTCATCACAGCACATTGTTTCGGCCGTGTTGTTTCGGTGATGAAAGTATTTCGGCCGAAAATGCAAATTTAAGCCATTTCGGCCGAAAATTTTCGGTGGCCGAATTTTCGGTGCATCCCTATCAACAACTGTTGTAAACGTCCTTTTTACTGCCAAGTTGGAATATAACCAGATACTGCAGAAAGAGAGGATTTATTTCTGACATGATCCTCACAATAGATATTTCTATTTTAAGGCTTTCACACAGAGTCTGGCTTTAACATATGAAAAGGCACGTCAGAATTTGAAAATTAAATCATGTAAATTAATGGCGTCTTTCACATCCAGTGAAAGCAAGGACCTTAAAAAGCTAGGTTTATACTTTCGCGAGTGACCATAGCACGCGACTCCGCACACCTCGCGCGAACCTCCGCGAACGGTGGAAGCGTTCATACTTGGCGCGTCACATTCTTTTCAGTGTTGTCCGAAACGATGTGTGTTAGTATAAAGCAGGTATCACCAAATGGCGGACCGCGGTCCGGATCCGGACCCGAACGCCGTCCTGTCCGGACCCAATCACATTCCTGATTAACTGGATACGGACCCAAATGCCAAAAAAATTTTAACGGGAGACTATATTTTAAAACGGAGAATTTATTTTCAGACGAGTGTTACGTTCACCACCCATTTGAGTGTTGCGTTCAACCCCATTTTCGCCACTGATTTTAGTTTAGCCTTTTTTTTTGTTAAAAAATTTGTTAAGTCTTTTTGCCATTCTCACCGCTGTGTGCCGAGTAGCTGAACCGGCGCAAAGTTGCACATGCGTGTGTGAGTTTCTCAGCTGAATTGCCTTTTACCGGGAATAAGCAAATGCACACGGTATGATAACCGTGCATTTTAATACCGTGGTATACCGTGAAACCGGTTACCGCTGCAACCCTAGTCCAAACAGAATTAGAAAAATAGAGATAGACTAATCAGACTAGTTCTTTAAAATCTAAGCCATAGTAAAAGTTATGCAACACTTAGTTTCTAGATAACTTTCAAGTGCATTGCTAAATGTGGAAACCCCTTCAATGAAGCATTTTGTACAGCAGATGATTAATTCAGTGATTGTTTACTGAACAAGGAACATCCATTGCTACACTACTTAAAAATACTTATAGATCAGCTTATGATCACTAGGGTTAAAGAGGTGCCCAATCCAGCAAACGTGTGATTGCACCGAGAGAGCGCGTTGAGCAACATGTCCGATGAAAGCACAGACATGTTATTTGACAGTTGTGGTTTTGTGATCAACAAAGTACAAGAGCAGCAGTGTCATTTTAATCCCATATGGCACCGCAGAAGTAAGGACATGGAGAAGACCTTCGTTCTACATTGTTTACTTGAAAAACTCCTGTTGACGCTGAAGCCATGCTGGGACAGCTAAATAAATAAATAAGAAAATATAAAGGATTCTCTAGTATAACAAAGTACTTGTTCTTAAATATCAATGCATTACATACCAGGAGCATCTTTGTGCAAATGTGTGAAATTGTAATCTTTATATTGTGAACAACTGAAAATCAGGAATTTTGCTCCGCTTTGAAACTCAGGCCATTCTTGAGCACTGCTTGAAGCAACGGCACGCACATACAAAGAAATCCTTCACTCCGGTGTCTAGTGGCCGAGTGCTGCAAAAGTGCTCAAGAGTCTTGTGAACCGCATTGATGCAATCAAGGCCTTTCTGGTTGAGAAAGACCAGCATTACCCAGAGCTGCAGGATGTCAGGTGGCCTAAGAAACATGTTTTTGACAGCCATTACATCACATTTGAATTAACTCAAGGTCTGCACACAGGGAGCTGAACAAATGTTCATGAGGCTGTTTGAGACATGGAAGGCATTGATATCCAAACTTAAGTTTCTGTGGAGGAGAAAAGAAAGGGGGAGGGGGCTGCAACTTATTCTCACCATTTTGAGGTTTAAGAGAGCCTCACTAACGTGATATTAAGGCCGTGAAACAGGAGAGAGCAAGATGACCCTGAAATATGAAATTCAGTGATCACAAGTTCCACAAAGATGTTATACAATTATCCCAGCTGGACAATCTCATAGAAGACATTCATGGGAATATTGCAGGCTCCTACAATATTAAAAATTCCATGATCTTGCCAACAGTATCTATAAACTCAATACTGACATATTACATAAAAACATATGAAAAAATGTTTAAAACTGAGATGAGGGTAATTTTACAGATAAAATGTGTGCTAAACTAATGTCGATATTAAAAATAATAATTTCATAATTGTATAACCCCAAGGTAGACCTCAACTTATGTCATCTCTTTCTCCACAGCGCAAGTGTTAAGAGTGGGATGCCCCCGGAAAAAAAATTATAAAATTAAAAAAAATAAAAACCCAAAAAAACCGGTCTGCTTCAACACAAACTTAACCTCCCATGGCAAGACAGATTTTGGACTCTGAGCAAGGTGAGTGAAAGAACATTAGTTTTTGTAATATGACAATTTTTCTCATCCCGTTAGAAGAATTCGCATTTCGCGCTTCCGTTTCTTTTTGAGCCTGCTTGAAATTTAACTTCGCATTTGGACCATTCAAAAACATTGTGGGACTGTTCAAAAGATATTAATAGATAAGTGGACCGTTACATTATATTCTTGTTTATTGTTTCCTTAAGTTTTATCCCAGTCTGTACAGTTTAAGGTAGTTTTTTTTAAGGGTCCCAAGACAACATGTTGGTCTGATGAACTACGATAACGGCGTGCACGGACTAGCCACATGCTAAAACTAGCACACATTTCTTGATCACAAGATTTCCTTTCATTTTAGGTTAATTTCATTTGAAAAAATAGGGCCGATTTTTAATGTGAATATCTTTGGACTGACTTGATCAAATTTGACAATTAAGGCATCTTTTTTTTAGTTCTATTGTGCTGCATCTAATAAAACTATTATAAATGTGATTAAGTAATGTTGAAAAAAAATGTCCAAGTCACTATATACTTGAATTAATTTGAGAAGGTAATAACACTCAATAGTGGTGTATGAATATAGACTAGGAAATCAGCACATCACTTCCAAGCTTTATAAATGACCAGTCTTACCAGTGATACCAGTTACCAGTCTCTCTATATTGAGCTTAAAATCCTCCACCCTTCATCTTGCAGTAGGCCATCGGCCAGCAGAGCAGGTAGACCTCAACTTATGTCATATCTGTCAGGGTCATGACCCCGCATGAGTCCAAACTCTTGATCAATGCATCTCTGATTTTTCCCCCAAGTATTAGAATTGAATAGCATTTATTTGTCATTGCACAACAAGGTACAACGAGATTGGTACCACCGGGGCCACGGTGTAAAGCACCGCGATCCCTATGGCGGCCATAGCGTCATAAACGCACCGCCATCTCTAGAGATTGGGAGGAGAAACAGAGAGATAACATTTGGTAAGTAAATGTGACTCGGATGATCAGAATGCTGCATGTAATGTATGATTTTGAAAGTGTCTCTGATGCAGTCCTGGAGACATATATAGATATAAATATATCCACCAGATGTCCTTCACCACAAAGAGAACGTAGACGTACTGAAAATAGGCTAGGAAAGGTTTCGCTTTGACTACTGAACCACAGAAAGTACTATGCAAAGACTGGCTTCCCACTGCTTTTTCCATTGCTCGTAGTAACTGGATTAACACCAACTTTTTATATAGGCTGACTATTAAAATGTGTATTTCACCCACCCACCTAAACAAAAATACTGTCATTACAGCCAATGGTCAAACGGAAGTGAGCCACAAAGTTAACGCTACAAGAAATGTGCTTCCTCATTGGCCGAGTCACCAGATTTCCCTTGGGGGTTTCCACCTGCCTCAGAGGTGAGGTGAGAGGAAGTCACTCTCCAGCCACACTACGCAAATATGGGGTATGAGAGCTCCGGCCGATTTCACAGATCCGATTTCAACAGTCACAATCGTGACACTACCTGATCTAAAACACATGACTGCATTTGAAATCAGAACCACAATCACTAACCAGGAGGGCAGACAGCGGAGGGTGGAACGCAGACCCACAACCCTCCTATCCCGCCTGTCTCTCTCCCCAACCATCTCACCCCTGGCAGACCGACGACCTGCCCGTCTCTCTCACCAACCATCTCACCCCTGGCAGACCCACGACACGAGCTCATGTACGTAGGCACAACCAGGGAGGTAGAAGATGGTGGTCCATGGCAGAAGCATCCGTCTCAAAACATACAGATTTCAAATTAGAGCTGCACTCCTTGGAAAACCACACCATATGGCATATACATACACACTGTACATTGACTGACCAACTGTGATGCACTGCAATGTGTTTAAAACTAGGGCTGAACGATTAATTGCATTTGCGATAATTTCGCGATTTTTAAAAACGCGATTGTCTAATCGCACAGGCTGCGATTTAAACTGGTCACGTGACTTGGGAGCGAGCCGAGCCGAGGACGAACGGAGCAAACCCGAGCAGGAGGCAGGGAGTTGGAGAAGTGAAGTTAACACAGCGCACTTTAACTTGTTGCACAATGGCTTCAGGCTCGACAGAAGCTGACACAACTGAAAGTCTAATACCAAAGAGGGGCAGCACATAAGTTGTGTGAAATTACTTTGGCTTTTAAAAAGATGCTGCTCAACGTCAGGTACCCTGCAAAACATGCCTTGCTACTGATGCTACGACGCGAGGTAACACTACAAACCTTCAGCATTAAAAAAACACCACAAAGCCTCGTATGATATTTGTAAGGCTAAAATGCCAATGACCAGTGCTGCATCTTCAAATACGCCAAAGTGTTTCTCTGCGCTTATACAGCTTTTTAGTATGCGGTGAGCAGCGAAATACCGTAAAATCACGCATATAGGCGCAATAAGATTTAAACCACGGATGAATCGCGAAAGCGCGAATAGCTTGACCGCGGTCCAGCACCGAGGGTTCACTGACCGAACCGTTTGAAAGTGTAACTCCTTATGGATGTAATTCGAAGCGGCACGCTGAAATAACTCGGGCAGTAACGGAGTTCATAGTGAAAGACATGATGCCCGTTAATATAGTGAACAAGCCCGGCTTCATGGCTTTGTTAAACACACTGGATATGCGCTACCAAATGCCCTCACGCACATATTTTAGCCATGTTGCTATACCTGCAGGGCTGCCAACTCTCACGCATTGAGCGTCTTAGACTAAAAAATTAGTAGTTCGCTCTGGCGCCAACCACATGGCGATCGATCGATCACGATATAATAATAATATTTAAATTTAGTCCATTTTACACCCAGTGGCGGACTTAGCAATTTGGAGGCTCAAGGCGAATTTAGCTAGGGGGCCCATCAACATTAATATGCGAGAAATAAGTTCAGGTTCACACTACAAGATTTTAGGATGGTTTTTCAGTCGCCGACTGTTTTTGTAGATCGCCGACAGAAACTGTGGTCGGACGCAAATCGGGGATCATTCGGCGCTCGCTCAGTCGTGTAGTGTGAACTGCTGAAAGACGCTCGCCGAGTGGCCGCCAACTCATCGCAGACGACCGGCAGATATCTAGCATGTTTAATATCTAGCATGTTTCATATCTAGCCCAGTCGGCGACTGTGAGTCAACAGCAGCGTCTAGCTTCATACAACTTTACTACAAGACTGTGTTTAAGTTATTGTGACAGCACTGGAGAAATAGTGCGATTGACTATATCTATGTTCACTGCAACGGAGAGATGAAATAATTCTGGCAATTTGGGACTATGGGGTGGTTAAACGGTAAAAAAAATAATAATAATAACGAAAATGTGGAGTACATGTACGTTGTTTTTATTTTCTTCGTGGTGTTGCTGGTTCTCGCGAGTGTTTCATTTTCGTGTTCTCGTGTTTTTGGACGGCAGCCAGATGAGTCGGCGATTCCCCAGTCGTTTAATTCGTGAGCCCACGTCACCGATCAGTCATGTAGTGTGAAAGCCACAACAACTGAAAGACTTGCGATTACAGCACAACCAGTCGTGTAGTGCGAACGGCACAAAAACCTGATGACTGAAAAGTCGTGTAGTGTGAACCTGGCTTTAGCTAGACAAGGGGGCCCTACAGTGGGAGGGGCCCAAGGCAATTGCCTAGCAACGCCTCTATGCAAAGACCGCCTCTGTTTACACCCCCCCCTCCCGCAACCCTGTATCTGAGCTGTATAAAAAATGCCGAAACAGAGTTTCCTGAAGTGGAACAATGGGAAAAAATCGCGATTTTAAATCGCAATCGCAATTTATAGATAAAAAATTGCAATTAGATTATTTTCCAAAATCGTTCAGCCCTATTTAAAACATAGCTATGAACCCTTGATGCTACATCGTTAAACATTGTGGCTTGGCCTGCATAATGTGCACTGAATGCACCAGGGAAATGCCACAAATCAACTGCATATGGAAGACTCATAAATGACTGATCAGAGCACTCAAGACCAACAAAAGCTTAACATTTAATATCTGCCTACATACTGCATGCCTTAACAAAACTGCAAAAGGCCAACACAGTGTTAATTAATAAGCAACATATTGTGCAGGCCTGTTTCACCAAAGACTTAATACCACGAAATTGGACTACAGCCTACAGCTCCATAATAACCGGTGGTTCTTCAGTTAATGCAGCAGGTGGGGAGGGTGGTTCTCCTTTCTATTCTCATAATGTACTGAAAGCTCTGAGCTAGTGTATTCATATTTACAGCCCACCAGCTGTGATAAGCAAGCAGAAGTGGGCTTCAAATACTAGCAATTTTATTTCATTTGTAAAAATGTGTAGACATCACTACCTTCTTCCAATGCTTACTTGACTTAACTCGAGAAATTTTTGAATATAGTCTTTTGAATATAGTCATGGCAATCTTTCTACCCCTGATAGACTGACAGTCAATGTGAACCAGTTTAACAGAGGGATTTGTTTTTGAACATATATACACACACATTGGAATGCGGAATTCTGGGCATTTCTCTGCAAATCTATGGAGGTTGAAATGTTTTGTTTATCCCCCCACAACGACATCACTTGAGATTCAGAACATAAGTTTCTAGTACTGATCTATACTGATCTTGGTCTGGATCTTTAGCATGTCACTTTGTTGCAAGGAATCATTGATCATGTTACATGCGATACAGCTCCTGAACACCCACAGGACTTCAAGTGACACCAGACTTCATATTTCAAGTCCATCCACCCATCAGCAGGGACTTCACAACATGCTTGAGGTCAGCCCCTTTTCCCCTTCTTACTAATTAACTGAAAAAGAAAATGTCAGGTAATCACATGGAAAACTGAAATTTCGGCCTTTACCCTGACCTTTACCCAGCATGAAAAAGTGTTTAAAGAAAAGTCAGTGTATGTGTGCATGCGAGCTTGTATGTTTCCAAAAGGTTGTTCTGAAGAACAGCCATTCACAAAAATCAGTCACAAGCATAAAAACAAGTCTGGTTACAGACCTAAAAAAAACCTAACCTAAAAAGAAGAAGTGTTTGTTACCCATTTGCCTCAGCATTGAGGGAAAAAAAAACAGTTCCTCTTTACACTGGAAAAAAAGCACCAAGCCCATCATGTTCTGATGTTTGTCCAATATAGGACACCATAATCATGCGTCCTTCGCTCCATTTATTGTAAGGGTGACAGGTGTCGTAACACAAACCGCCCATAAATAGAAACCCCATGTGACTAGGTGTCATGTGAAACCCTGTCCTGATCTCCTTCATTCAGGTCCAACACTTTTTTTCTTGCATTTTCCAAGTTGCAAGTTTCAAGTTTCTGTGTCGTTTGCAAAACATACAATGTTGGTCACTTGCCAAAAGAACCAGAAAAGCAAAAGGCCAGTTTAATGGCACACGGTCATTCAGATGTTACAGGTCAGCCTAAAACTGTTGCCTTAGACAGCAACAGAACAGGAAAGGCTTTCTCTGATCGACACCCACAAGCATAACATCCTGAACACTGGGCTAGACGAGCACTTCCCACGCAGGCCATTTTAACAGGAAGAATGGTGATACAGAAACCTGCAGGCTTCTTCCACTGAGATTTCTCCTTGCGAACACCACCATGTTGCAGAAACCTAGCGAATCCGTATGACGAGGTGTAAGATGACGGAACATAATTGGAGTCCAACAAATTGCAATAAGGATTGCAATACGTTAAAAAGTGATTAAACAGTAGAGTCTCAATCAAAAGTCATGGATTAAGAGTTCATGGCTGAACACGGTGGACTTTAACCCCAGGTTTCTTTTCCTAGTTGCACACTAGTTCGAGAAGCAGCTCATTCTTTGCAGTCACACTGAGCATGAGGAAAACATTCCACAGCCATCATGCACACCTCGCCGTGTCTCTCGAGATAAGATACTACAGATGCCAAGCCAACAGACATCATGAAGCCTCAGACATTTGAAAAGTACTGGATCTTGTGATCCTCCTTAAACAGAAACGACCAAGTCTGCAATAGAACTCATTAAAACCAAGCTTTGCTTTGTGACCATTACTTTTTTGGAAATGTTATAAAGGCAAGAAAGGTCAAATGCTGGTTTAATCAAAATAGCCCTAATCACAAAGCTCCATGCATGTAACTAGGGCTGGGTATTGATTCAAATTCCAAGAATCGATCCGATTCCGATTCTGAAGATTAAGAATCGATTTTTTTCGATTTAATCCGATTTAATCGATTCGATCCAATTCGGGGTTTAGTGTTATTAAAAATGTATTTGAGCTGTTTCCTGACTGTGTACAGAAGCAACATGTTAAAACTAGTATTATATCGATATTAATCAGCAAATAGTTACTGGTAGTTGGTAGTTACTGATGGCTGGAAGACTGGTGAAAAGGGTCATCATAAATCTACCTTCAAGAAAGGTAATCCAGGACAATAAACAGAGGACATCTTTGAGGTGTCTATATCTGCAACAGTGGGCTCCTACTGGGACACTAACCAGTGCATTATTATTATGATTTAAATAATTAAGAATTCACCCATAAGCTGTTGCTACCAAATGCATTTTTATTTTAAAAGTGCTCACACTTAATAAACTGAAAGTATAAAATGTAAACGTGTATTTTTCTTTAAAGTGAGAATACAAGAACAGAACTCACGTTACAGTCCCCGACCCCTCCGTTTTGGGCGTGTTAACGTCGTCTGCGTCTAATCGTCTACGTCGGTGTATCTCCGTGGGTGCGGGTGCGTCTTGTGATAATCCTCACCTGTGGCTCGTCTCGTCACGTGGGGTTTATGTGGTTTGTCTATTTAATTTGCACGCGCGCAGCGTCCTGTGCTCGTCGTTGTTTGAGTGACACATGTTCTATGTAAACGTGTTTTATGTGCGCTGTCTGCGCTTCGGTAAATGTAATAAACGTAACGATTTGGAAAGTGCAAAGGATTCTGTGTCGTCCATCGCCTTGCGCCCAACGTTACAAGAACATTAAAAACTTTTTTAAACTGTAAAAACACTGGGTAAACGGTCAGTGACACGGACTAACTGTAAATAGTCACTGACACTGGATAAACTGTCCTTCTGTTTTTAGATTTCCGATTTGACTATCGTCGTTACCGGCACTGTCCGACGCCAAGTCGTTTTACAGTTAGTTAGACCGAGCACGCCTGCGTGAATTGAGGCGGAGTAAAAGTTCACTAAAAAATTGATCTTTGGACGTACGAATCGATAATCAGATCATCATATGCGAATCGATTCTGAATCGGAAAATCTATTTTTTCAACACAGGCCTACATGTAACGTAGAGAAAGTGATGTTAAACTGTTAGCAACCAACACCATTGCCATCTTGTATGAAAGTACAACCCAACTGTCAGTCCACACTAGCCAGTTACATTCACAACTACTGCCCCATAGATAGTGAGATACCAAATTCTTAAACAAGAAAGTGGGGGAGGGAAATAGAATATTTAGAATACATTTTTTAAAATTAAGAGTATTTATTTCTTTACCTATTTGGAGTTTGACAACCAATTTGCTCCCATTAGCAACTAGGAGCTAATTCAACTGCCCAAACATAGTCTAACAAATGATAAAATCTTCCTGCAGCATGAGTGTTCGTTTCCTACCAATCATCAGGTAAGAAACAGCAACTACATTATACTGACAACTTAGATGGAGCTATTACAGAGCTTTTTCTTAAGGGTTCTCAATGTTTCCAATCAAACATGATATTCCTTAAAAATAAAAGGCTTAACAATAAGCTATGTAACAGTAACCTTTCCTTTCAATGAGCCCTTGTGTGCATGGCTTTTGAATGTATGGTTAAATCCTAATTACAAATGTAATAAAAGGTCAGTCTCCAGGTAGGGCTTCT